>NC_052504.1:71088804-71115695 GCF_014356525.2 Nilaparvata lugens | reverse complement strand
AAAAACCACTTTCTTCTGGCTTGTGATCTCATTCTGAAAGGATGCACATGGAAATTAGGGTTCTTTCTTCCTTTTAATTTTAAAAATTATCAAGCCAATCCCTTTTTTAAATGTGAACTATTTGTAATTAATATTTATTTATCTGTGAACTCAGTGTTGTTGAAGAGTTCGTAATTGTAATCAATTCCCATAAATATATCTGTAAACAGAAAGAAAACTATAAGAAATCTGGACCACACACGAGCCCAGCTGAGACGAAAAGGACCTGCATAATTAATTATTGGAAATAAATAATAATTCTACGAGACCGTCAAGAACATCATTAATGTGAGTGTTAGATCAAACGAGCTCGTTTTATAAAGGCCTTTTATTAGAGGCCTTATTAATTAGTCAAAGCGCTATATAATTAATTTAAGTCAAGGAAAATTCGCAACGTGTTGAGTATTATCATATAGTTACAAGAACGTTTTATGAATTTATTTGATATATGTAGGAAACTTACTTCCATGCACGGCATGGATCATTAAAAACCCTGAGATTATTTTTTAAATATTAATTTAATAATTATTATTTGCTAATTGATCAAAGCATGTCCTATTAAATCTGCAGACCGAACAGGTTTTAAATTGTAGAATTCAGAATTGACTTGAAGTCCATGTATTAGTATTAAATACAAATTTATAAATTTTAAAGCTCACAACAGTGAATGCTAGTAAACCCTGTGATAATTATTTAACTATTGAAGAATTTATATACATTGAAAATAGAGATATAAGAATATTCTATATATATTGCTTTATGGGAATATATTTTGTGTTTTATGTCAGCATACAAAATTATAGAAGTTTATTTTATCCATTCATCTCGTGATATACAGTTTGAGCTGTCTTAGTACCAAGAAAAAATATTCGGCAGCATATAAAATTATTGAATCAATTAATATCGATCTTATTAAGAGCATTCAGTACTTATCATCCTTTGATGATAGTCATACAAGTCTGACAGAAAAAATATATTGATAATTATATTAATAAGGTTCCAGTTATATCATATAAGGATCCAGAGAGCTTCAAGAACTGGTGTTGTAAGTTCTCAGGAATTTCTGAAGGATAAATTAGTGAATACCTGTATTCATGACAAGCGTTTTAAGGATCAACTAGAAAAAACCATAGTTGGTCTTTATTATCTCTATTGTGTACATGGTTACTGATAATCAGTCATCAACTATCCTTCTGATTTCCTTATTGGTATTCTTCAAGAACTTCATAGAAGCAGCGGCAAGAATTATTAATCACCAGTCATTGAACCTTATGGTGATTAATTATATTTGGAAAATTCATGTATCTACCACTGAGCTAGAGCTATGGTTTGAACCCAGCAATTTTGCGAGCTGGACAGCCTTAATTTTTTGTGAATTTATTCGCAAAATAGGGACTTTAGCAACCGCCCTTATAAACATCAAGAATACCATATCATCTATGAAGGATTTACAATTTACCACATCACATAAAAATGGCACCACAAGCGTGAGGCATGATGAAAAGCTTACCTACTCAACCTTACTGTCAATGCTAAAGAGAATTATTAATAAAACTGAAAGCCACAAGAAGTATAATCTGAAGTCGATTCAACAAGATATATCTGATGATCTATTGTAAGTTTCTGGCTAAAATAATTGAGTTGCTCTTCAAGTTGAAATTTTCAAGCAGCATAAATACAGACAAACTGTATCACACGAGTTTGATAACATCATTCTCAATAATAGAGTAAAAATTGGATGGAAATCTCCATAAAATTCTATAGCAAAATTTTGATCTTGGTCTTTGAATCTAAATATTGTATGCTGACCAGGGTTATAGGTTGTTTTAAATATAAGGTTACTGTTAATTTCAAGGAAGATAAGACCCTACCTAAAATTTTAAGAACTATATTAATATAATTTATCCATGTTGGCATTCATACCTGTATCACTAAGAAGGTCTTTGCGTAATACATGTACATGACACTTGAAACTTTTAACACCACACAATCTTATCCAAAATAGGCACCATCAGTACGTCCATTTTAATATTCCTGCAATTTGGTAGTACACTTGGCAACTGGTTTGAAGTATTCCATAATATTGTCACCATGAACCAGTCGCCAGCTAACTCACAAATTTCCTACTTTAGTGACCATCCCCAAAACCCTACGACCATGACACCGACCGATCAACAACACCAGGACAATGCAGCGGAGACCCCACGGGAGAGAGAGGGAGGCAGCGTATGCTCCATCGATTTCGACCCGCAAAACCTGGCCCAATTGTCTTCTACTGGGATCGATAATGTCGTCGATGTGATAAATGCCGATGAGAGGCCAGCTGGCGGAGAGGAAGGAGTGAGGGCGTCCAACATGGTGCTGGCGTCTCCGCAGATCGCTCCAAGCATCGCCGAGGGAGCAGAGAATGCCGCCACCCAATCGCCATCCGATGTGGCCAGTCAACTGCCATCCGCCACCGCCAACCTAGAAAAGCGAAACACCACATTAGACTCTTCAGTCGGTTATGCTACCAATCTCATGGCAAATGATTCCATAAACGAATTTAAACTCTTGCTCAGTCAAGCCTTAGAGGGGCAAGCTAAAAAAATACAAGAAGATATAAAAGTAATCCAGGATAAA
This sequence comes from Nilaparvata lugens, assembly GCF_014356525.2. NCBI lineage: Eukaryota > Metazoa > Arthropoda > Insecta > Hemiptera > Delphacidae > Nilaparvata > Nilaparvata lugens. The sequence continues at coordinate 71,113,034 of NC_052504.1, read as the reverse complement.
GTGGAAGAAAATACCAAAATCCTCCAAAAAGATATCAAAACGGTCAGACAAGATGTCCAAACTATGAATGAAAAATTTTCTAGCTTAAAGAGGAAGTGAGAAGTATGATAGATATCAAAGTAGGCATGCAATCTACAGTCATCAAAGAGTTAGAAACCCGTATGGATGAAGTCACTTGTCAAGTAAATGAGCGATTGGATGAGGTACCCCAGGAAGTCGGAAAACAGGTGGGCATATTGGGTAAAGAGTTAGGTACCACTATCATGGGAACCATCATGGAAAAAGTGTTAGAAAATAAAGGTGAGATAGAGTCAAAGGTGGAAGAAAATAATAATAAAATAGTAAAAATAGTCAAAGAACAGAGTAACGTGCAGACATGTATAGCAAGCTTAACGGAGGAGGGGACTAAATCAAGAGAGAGATACGGCATGTTGGAGAATACCATAGGCAGACAACAGTTGAAGCTAACCGAATTGTATGACAAAGTGAATGAGAATAGGAAAACTATGAATGATAAATGGACCGCAAATGAAGAGCGAGTCTCCAGAATAGAGACATGCATGGAAAATATCCCAGTCAGTCGAACGCATTATTTGCTGACTGAATTAATAAATGGTACTCAACTTTTCCATAATCTTGGAAAATTTGATAACTCCTACCGTCACATGCAACCCAGACCATTTGTAGATCAGATAAGAGCCATTCAGGAATTGATACCCACCTCTTGGTTAGTATGGCGTTTCCAACTGTCCAGTCTATTACTCGGCGAGCCGTTGATGTTCTTCCAGAGCCGGATGCGAGATATTAATAGCCGGAGGACTTCCTCTCCCAGTTCCTGCAGCAATATTGGAGCAAACGTAAACAGATGGACGCACTATCAGAGATTATATCATGCACATATGATAATAGAGGCGGACATTCTTATACAGAATTTGTGGCTAATCTTTAGCTGATTCATCACTAGCTAATATACTATCCAAAAAGCTTCCTTTCCGTGTTCGCATGACACTAGCAGTATCTCCTATTTCCAGTTGTAAAGAACTGATAGAACATTTACATTGTATCCAATCCGTTACTTCTGAATCAAGTCAGGTAAACGATCACACAGGAAATCCCAATCATTCTCTTCAGCATAATAACAATAAATCAGAAGAAGAAATTATAATGGTGAGAATCAAATGTCAATGCCAGAGCAAACACTCGATATACAAAATACACTGAAAATAATAACAGAGGTCAATCATTTGAAAATAATCCCGAAATAGATCCCAATATTACAATGGTAAACAACAAGATAAGGAGCATATTATGATGGCAGAGATTGTTTAAATGGGAATAATATAAGCGAGATGGAGGTCACAAGAGTCAAGGTGAAACACATCAAAATCATAGCAGAACAAATACATCTTACACAGTAGCACATACAACAAAAACAACCCAAAATCAACATGCAAATAACCCACCACCAAATAAAGAAATAAGTGCTTCTAAAACTACATGACCAATGACACCAGAAGTAAAGGATAATTATTATCTGCCAAATTAGAGGAACCTACTAAACCTCTCCATATAAACGCTACTTTCCGGGACGACCACGGGAAACACTCTTAGAAAATTCTGACAATACTGACGTGACACCAGACAGTCAGCTACAAGCTCATAACGAATGCAAGTTGTATGGGAATAAACTACAATCCCTGATTGACATGGCTCACATGCTGTTTATTGCAAGATGATGCGTTTCTTAACATCAAAGATAAGCATGCAATAGCTACACTACCCCTTACTAATGTATATATCCCCGGTATTAATCCTGACAGAAGAATAAGAGTGACCACTCAATGTCTCTCAGAAGTGGAAATAGAAGGAGTTATATTTGAATATACTTTCCTAGTGTTACCAGTCAAAGGCCCCCAGATGATAATAGGCGCTGATTTCCTACAATATTTTTGAACCTGTTTGAATTTCCGCACACTAAAATTCCATGCAAGCCCTGAACTTACCACCACCGAAATTACTAAGTCTCTTAGTTTAAAAAGTCATCCTGGAGAAAATCGGATTGTACAATTTGCATACCACATGGAAGGCGTTCCTAGGACTTGGGGCATTCACGAAATCGAAGAAACCATGGAACATTTCGAAGTGTTGAGTTTAACGACAACAGACGACGGTGTGATTGATAAGGATATTTCCTCTGAAGAAATGTTGGAAAGACTATTGGATAAGATAAACTGTTGTGCCGAGTGGGATTTAGATACAAAAAACAGTGTTGTGAAAGTCTTCATTGAAAATAGAGACGTCTTCTCAGAACAACCCGGCCTAGCCAAAGACTTTGAATGCCGACTCAACATCAAGCCTCATGAGGCATATTATCGGAAATCTTATCCAATCCCATTTACATACCGCCCGGCAGCTATAGCAGAAATAAATAGAATGTTAGAATTGGGGATTATTGAACCATCAAGCTCTCATTATAGCTTACCAATTGTTTGTGTTGCTAAGAAAGACGGCACTGTGAGATTATGTCTAGACGCACGAGCGCTTAACAGCATTTTGGAAGATGATCATGAGGGCCCTGACCAGATAGAACAGGTACTTCAAACCTTTAGCGGGAAAAATGTGTATTCCACAGTTGACCTAAGCGCAGGTTATTGCAAATTCAGGATAGCAGCAGAATCAAGAGATATCTATATTCTTATTCAATGGAAGAAATTACCGCTTCACCCGCCTAGCCTTTGGACTGAGGAACGCCATGGCCATATTTCTCGTTGCCTTTGTCAAGCTGTAGGAGATGATGTCACGGACTTCTGTACGCTCTACGTGGATGATGGAATTATTTCTTCAGCGAATATTCAGGACCATTGCCAACATCTGAAAACAATATTTCGTCGCCTCATCAATTGTGGACTCAAATTGAAACTGTCAAAATGTGAGTTTTTTGCACAACAAGTTAAATATTTAGGACATATCATCACCCATGGCGGCATCTCCCAAGATAACAGTAAATTAGAAGCCATCAGAAAATTTCCTTCACCTACTAACCGAAAGCAACTACAGAAATTCATTGGATTTCTTCAATTCTATAGACGTTCCAACAGCCGTATGTCACACTACACTGCCCAACTAGGTCACGTACTATCTCCCAATAAAGCATGGAAATGGACAGAAGCAGAAGAAAAAATATTTCGAGAATTAAAAGAAGCTTTCCTTGAAACAGTTGTCTTAAGTCATCCGGATATGAACCAACCATTTTACATAAATGTGGACGCCTCAGATTATGCCATAGGAGCTGAAATATTTCAGAAAAGTGCGGAAGGAGACAAAGAAGTATTAGTCTTTTTTAGTAAAACACTAAATCCAGCACAGAGACACTATTCGATTACAGAAAAGGAATTATTTATTTATTTATTTTTTTATTTACATAAATACATACATGGGGACAACAGGTTGAACCCTTATATGTCTCCTTGGAACATTACAACATTCTTCATTCAAAAATTAGATTTAAAATAAACATCAAGCTGAGAATAAAACAAGAGTAAAATAAAATAAGAACAAAATAAATTATATAACAAAAAAAAGCATCTTAACAAGAGAAATATGTGTTTTTTATTAAAAAAAAAAAAAAAATTCTATCTTATAGCTAGGATTCCCATCTATCCTGAATCTATCTTATCCTATCTATTGTCGAAACTACTTTCCAAGATAAAATATGGGAGGTGGGAAATATGCACTTAAAATATCTTACATGGGTACAAACCATGCAATACAGAAATAACAAAGAATCATGTGGGCATGAGAAGAAAAAAAGAGTCATAAAAAAGAGAGAAAGAAAAATGTCATACGGAAACCTGGCTACAAATATCTATCCCAAATTAAGCCCATCAGAGTGCTGCGGAATCTGCCACGAGAGCACACAAAGACGTCTAGGCGCCCAGAAAGGGATTGAAAAGCCTTTGGATTCTATTGATTGGAGAGTTATAATGACTCTCTGTTCTGGAGCGTGTTACAAGAAAAGAAAATGAAGAATGACAAGCTATGGATGATATGTAGATATTAAGCTTGGAAAGTAAATAAGCAGAATCTATTTCATTGTAAGTAAGTTGTAAAGGAAAGTAAGGGATCTGACATCCCTCCTTGATTTTAATGTTTCAATTCCAAATATACACCTCAGCGTATCAGTGGGATATCAATGGACAGTAGACAGTAAACTTCTTGTAATACATATATCTCAAAAATTTGTTTTGTAAACGCTCCAGAATGAGAATTTGGCCATTGCAATATGGATTCCAGATCTCAGAGGCATATTCTAGGAGATTTCTAACTAGTGACTTGCTATGAGACTAGTGACAGGCAATTCAATTCATGAGATTATTAAGTATAGTAGAAGTCTGTAAAAAATATTGCACACTCCTGTTGGGAAACAAAATTTATATTAACACCGACCACAAAGCTCTCACATTTTTTAAAATGGCTAAATTAAACCACAACAGACTGTCAAGATGGTTTCTCGCTCTACCAGAGTTTGATCTCGATCTCACACACTTACCAGGAAAACAAGACCAAACAGCCGATTTTCTATCCGGAGAACTAGATGCCATATACTGTAATGACACAAATCTGAAATGCTACGCAATGGAAATGGATGAAAGCGTATCATACCCCGAAAATATTCAACCTAAAGTCTACATAAATACCCTGACACCCAGAAGAATTCAGAACGCGCAAAAAGAAGACCCCAAACTATCCCAAATTTTAGAATTATTGGAAAAAGGATCGTCTGAACCACCCAACTACCTACAACAGTACACGCGATACCGAGGATTTCTATTTCACCGCACCACACCACAAAATTATAACTGGCGAATCATTATACCAAAGGAAATAGTGGAGGAAGTGATTAAAGAAACCCATGAGAGAATTGGTCACTTTGGAGTAAGAAAAACAATACCCTAAAAGAAGCCTGTTATTTTAAAGGTATACATAAAAAAGTAGCCAAAGTATTAAGAGCATGCAACCTTTGTCAGAAAACAAAGCACCTAAAATATCAAATCAGGGGAGCAATGATACCAATATTGCCGGCCGCCCCATTGGAGCTAGTATCAGCAGAAATTTATGGTCCTTTACCCCTGGCACAATTTGGAAAAAAATATATATTCGTATTAACATGCACATTCTCAAAATACACCATGTTCTTTCCCATCAGTAAACTAACAGGAGAAACCCTAGCAAACGTGTAGTGAATAAGTGGACCCACAAGTAGGAGAACCTAAGCGCATTCTATCAGATAATGCTTCATATTTTTGTAGCAAACAATGCAAAAGAATACTTGACCTGGCTGACAGAAAAATATCTCGAACTTCCACATACTCTCCTAGCTCGAATCCCATAGAGCGCCGTATGGCAGAAATCTCACGATTCATGAGGGTGTATTGCTCTGAAAAACATCAAAGTTGGGTTAGATATCTACCATTCCTAGAAGAGTGTCTCAACAATTGTATCAATGAAAACACAGGATATACACCAGTAGAGGTTATTTTCGGAGAAAGAAATAAAATGTTTATTGAAAAGTTAATAGATTTCCCACTGTTGAATGCTTTAACTCATCCTAACCTAGACATCTGTCACATTGTACAACAGAGGTTAGAAAGGTCAGCAACCTCACGAAAACCTTATCATGATAACAAATCCAAACAATTTAAATACAGTGTCAAAGATGAAATACTCTTAAAAAGTCATAGATTATCCAATGCATTAGAGAAAACTAACAGAAAATTCTTTCATATTGTAACGACGTGCTTCTGATATTTGCAAGAGCAGTTGCTAAAATCCCTAATTTGCGAATAAATAACATATATTTAATTTTTTATATGAGTTTTGTATACTCTTGATTTTTGTACTTTTTTAGATTGTAATAAATATTTATGCAGCAATAATAGTTGTCCCTATTTATTCACATAAATCTTCCTCAGTATTATATAATACATCTTTTGTGAGTAAACTTTATAATTCAACTTGTACTGGTTGATCAAACAATCAGCTGATTCATTAGGTATTGATTCAAATAACTATTGATTTATTTTAGATCGATTGATTCATTTAAAAGTGTAAACAAATAATTCTAACCTCAAATGTACATGCAAACTTTTTTTTTATGATCTGCCAATAATAAATAAGCCGCTTTATAATTTTTAATTCTGCCAATGGATCCTCATTATTGTTGAATCACAATTATGCATGTTTTTTCTTATCATTTTAGATAATACGATTACTCTTTTATCACTAACAACATTTGATTTTAATGAGTTGTTCTTTGACTAGGTTATCTTCCTTTTCCATTTCATAATTCTATTAATGTTCAATAGTTCTTTTCAAAAATATTTTGTGGTGCTAAAATACCACGTGACATAATGTGCCCTCTGATTTCTGATATAAAATGATAATTTGAGAGTATAATATAGTTTTATGATCCTGTTGGTTTTGGATCAGAAATCATACATGTTACAAAGCCTGTTAATAGATCTAATGAGAATTGTGTCTCTTGTAACAGTTCAAAAATAAATATAATAACAAATGAATTCAATTCGAATATATATATATATATACATAAATATAAATCATCTCCTCCTCTATACACAACATAAACATCTTTTTCGATTAACGCTTCCGCCCTCAGCTGGAAGTAAATTTGAACGTTGGTGCAAAAACATTGCCAACCTAACAACACTATAATTCTCCGGCTTATAAAATATAACATTTCTTTTCCCTCGATATGGAACAGTGGCTTGTACATTTGATTTCTCTCTCTTAATTAATTTGGGCTTTATGTTTACACAATGAGTATTTTTAATAGCTAATCTTTGGTAAATTTACTGACAAGAACTTCTTAGTCATTATCACATGAAATTTTGGCTTAACATTCTTTGGTGGTAACAATGCGGTTTTATCATTTGGCAGATAATTTTATTTATTTTCTCCCTTTGATTTACACATTAATAATAATAATAGAGTACTTTTTACAATATCTTTACATATAATTCACATTCTATGACACTCAAACTTTTGGGGTAAGCCATTTTGGGCGATTCATTAGGCATTGGCTACTTGGTGATTCGTGACAGTGTACAAACGATTACTGGCTTCTGTTTACTCAACTGTCGCCATTTTGTTGTCTTTAATTCATACGGTAAGCTGGCTTTTAATTTGGATAATATGTATTCTATTGGTTTGTGAGTGAGGATGGTGTTATAGATGGCTTCTAAATTTTCTATTTCTTTGTTTTCAGGCATTACTTTTGCTGGTCGAGGTGGATACTTGTCTGCTGGATAATTGCATTGTTTAGCGTTCGTTTGGTATGTATTACTTGAAAGGTGAGGCAAGCGACAGCTTGATCATAATATTATTATTTACTTCCTTATCTCTTAGTGTCTCGATAATACGGTTTGAGATTAGAGATATTTTCCCACCAAGTTAAATTTGGTTTGCATTCTTCATACAGCTGAACTGTGTTACATTCAGTTGCGGCTGCAATTTTATATGGTCCAGTATAAATATTGTCACGTGGCATTTTAGCACCACAAAATATTTTGGAATGAACTGGTGAATTTTAATAGAATTATAAAATGGGAAAGAAAGTTAACCTAGTCGAGGAACCACTGAAATAAAATCGAATGTTGTTAGCAATAAAGAGTAATCGTATTATCTAAAATGATAAGGAAAAACATGCATAACTGTGATTCAACAACTAATGAGAATCCATGGCAGAATTAAAAATTATAAGCGGCTTATTTATTACTGGCAGATCATAAAAAATAACAGTTTGCACGTACATTGAGGTTAGAATTATTTGTTTACACATTCAAATAAATCAATCGATCTAGAATAAATCGATAGTTATTTGATTCAATACCTAGCGAATCAGCTGATTGTTCGAGCAACCAGTATAGGTGAATTATAAAGTTTACTCACAAAAGATGTATTATATATATTAAGGAAGGTTTATGTATAGAAATACGGACAATTATTATTGCTGTATGAATATTTATTACAATCTAAAAAAGCACGAAAATCAAGAGTATACAAAACTCATATAAAAAACTAAATGTATATTGTTTGTTAACATGTATATCGCGATTTATTTATCAAAATAGTTTAAGACAATCACTCCATATATTTATATAAAAACTTTTAGTTATTTTTTCTATTATGAAGTTGAAGAAGCCCTGATTCTGAAGCAACCAATTGTATTGAGTTTACTAAGTTGAAAGCCAATCAAAAAGAAGCTTACAAATCATTCAAGGAAGAGATAAAATTTTTCTGAAAACCACTTTCTTCTGGCTTGTGATCTCGTGCTGAGAGGATGCACATGGAGTTTAGTGTTCTTTCTTACTTTAAATTTTATAATTATCAAGCCTATCCCTCTTTTAAATGTGAAATATTTGTAATTAATGTTAAATTATCTGTGAAATCAGTGTTGTTGAAGAGTTCGTAATTTGTAATCAATTCCCATGAATATATCTTTGATATATTACCTGAGAGTTGGAGAATTAGTCAAAGCGCTATATAAATTAATTTAAGTCAAGGAAAATTTGCAACGTGTTGAGTATTATCATATAGTTTACAAGAACGTTTTATGAATTTATTTGATATATGTAGGAAGCTTACTTCCATGCACGGCACGGACTCATTAAAAACCCTGAGATTATTTTTTAAATATTAATTTAATAATTATTATTTGCTAATTGATCAAAGCATGTCCTATTAAATCTGCAGACCGAACAGGTTTTAAATTGTAGAATTCGGAATTGACTTGAAGTCCATGTATTAGTATTAAATACAAATTATAAATTTTAAAGCTCACAACAGTGAATGCTAGTAAACCCTGTGATAATTATTCAACTATTGAAGAATTTATATATATTGAAAATTATAGGTAGAAGATTGGAGATATTCCGACAGAAACAGTAATAATCGGTTTGCAGGAACTGAGACGAAGGAGCTCACAAAGCGTGCACTTTACGCCCGGACAGCGCGTATTTATTCGCCGTGTTATTGGCTGGTTACAGTGATATTTCAGAACGGCCGATATCTGCATAAATTGTGCCAACTGTTTCGTGTGGTGCGGGTTGCGGACTGCGGAGAGCAACGGGGTAGTCGCTTATTTACAGTAACGACCCTTCATCCATTGGAGCATTTTGCTGGCGGTCGACTTTTTTCGACGCTCGTCTACTGAGGGTTATGGCCGCTTGTCACACATATCTTGAACCACACGGAAAGAAGCTACACTCACACACCCGCAGCAAAGACAATTTAATATGGTTTTGCCGTAACTTTGAATTAACGCCACCGACCTCCCCAACACACTATCCGATACGTCGTGTCAGCCTAGCGCGCTCACTGCTCCGCTTCTTTAATAATTGCATATTAACACGACAACTCTCTCCTCTGTGCGTCGTAAAACGACGTTAGCAGATCGTAAAGACCCGGTAACTAATTTTCAAAACATTCCAGAAAGCATCAGATACCTCTTTCCACTCGCTACAATCCACCCTCAGACAGTTATCAAAGTAAATGATGATGTATCCGGGGTTTTATGTTTGTAGCACTAACAACCTTGATTCGGACATCAACTTTTCGACTTACAAATGTACTGGTTCATGGAGTATACCCAACCACAGACTGTTGTTTCCATTGATATGGTGCCAGTAATAAAAGTTGATAATAATTGATGGAAAAATACCTCCTCATAGTGAAAAAATTGATTCACATTGACTGATGAAATTACTAGAGGAATCAATATTTTAAAATTGTTAAAAAATATAACTAATGAGAGAGAATAATATATTGCACAGTAGAATGATTATTTATATCGATCAATTCTTTATCTAATATTCTCAATGTTTTATTCCTTTCATTCAGCTCAGTGACATTTGTCACTTTTGGTGGAATAACGCTTAGCCTCTTGCTTGGCGTCAATCGGTAGAGCATGAGAGTTAGCTTAATAACTATAAAATCTGGTCGTGGTTTTCTAGGCTATAATCTCACTAAAATCTCAATAGGCTCAGACAGGAGCTTTCGCAATAATATAATGCTGATAATTTATAAAAAATATATATACATAAATATAATTTATATCCTATGATATTGAGGAATAAAATGAATGGCACACCATGAAAAATTTGATACATATATTAAACAAATAATCTCAAAATTAGATCAAAGAAAAAATATATAGAGCATGTAACATATTTTAATCTGGATAGATAAATAAAAATCCCTAGCTGAAATATTTATAGGTCTAAGTGAAGTAATTGGCTAATATCGCCAAAGAGATAACGTAAAGATTAGATAATATCAGACGTCCTAGCTAAACTGTACAACAGCCTAAGAGGAATGGAAATAAAATTTGCTAATATATAATATTATATAAAATATTGAAAATTGAGGTTAGGCATAAACATTTAGTGATCGGCGACCTAACGATCGACCGAGCCATACAACGTAGAATCTGACCAAACACCTTGGCAGAAATTTATTGTGGCAAAACAGTATGCAATTTGAGGAACTAAAGGTCTCACGTGGCTAATTATTGTGATGTATGAAACAAATAATAACCTATAAAAAATTACTTAGCATGTAAAGAGCATATTTAAAACCCCCCCCAAAAAAAATTAAATGTATTAAGGAAGTAGGAGGTTACTGGGCGCATGAATACGGTGATAATTTGCATGCACCAATCAAATAGTGGCAATTGATAGGCGGCAATAGTGAGCCGATTCAAAAATATTTGTATATATTTCTACAAATAAATAGAATTTATAAAAAAATTGTTGTATAGTCTATGTTTTGGATATGGCCCAAATTTATGCAAATTTAGGAATCGGAAATGAAAATTGTAAGATTGAGAAACGAGAACCACACTCGCCTGCCAACTGCCACCATGAGAGGTCACTAAAAATTATAGAGCGTAATACCTTGCTATATCTTGTAATAATTTAAAGTTAAATTGAATTACTAAATTCCTTATAAGACTTTGTGATGCTCTTATAAAGCAAAAGTCATTTTTAAATAATTTTGTAACCCCTTGGAAGAGATGACTCCGGCTACAATAATCCAGGACCACCAGGAGTTGGATGGACATCAGCAGCTCATAAGAAAATTCCGACACGTGAGTGGAAAATATTGGAATAGTGATAGGGCGCCCTCAGTGCTTTGAAATTAAATAAGAATCAAAGCTAGATCGTCGAAAGGGTTTTCTTATAAATTAAGAATTTGGTAAAAAATACTTGCGCAAGTAAATGTAGTATTTTAATATTTTTTGCTCTGATTTATTTTTTGCAATATTTGTTAATATATGTATCAAATTGTTTATGGTGTGCAATTTATTTTTTATTCCTCATTACTATAGGATAAGTACTATATATATATTTTTTAATGAATTATCAGAATTATTGTGGAAGCTCATATCTGGGCCTATAAAGATTTTTATGAGACTGTATCCTATTAAAAACCACGACCTAATTTTTATAATTATTAAAATATTTCATGCTCTACCGACTGATGCCAAGCAGGAGGCTAATCGTTATTTAACTATAAAAAATAACGTGACAAGCAACAAATATACAATGAAACAAGAAACGAAATCAAATAAAAATATCACAGATCAGTACTATTTTTTAGTTCTATAGCACTAAACTTTACCATGTGCTTTCACTTCATTGATCATATGCATTTATCTGCATGTAGCTTTGACCTCAACTTGCTGTTGCTTGTCGATTTGGATAATCCTACTTTATATTATATTAACTTCCCAGATCAGAGCATGATAAATTGACAAATCAACAATTAAATATATATTAATTTCTATAGTTTCAATAAATATAAATATAAATATATATATATATATCTCAGGGTGCAAGATTCGGCACCTGATGGAAATAGATAGATCAATTTATCTAATGAACCAGAGCTACATTATATTATCACAAATTACATTATAGAATCAATGATCATGTGAACATTTGTATTATTAGCTTAGAACTTAGTATTCCTTTAATTGGTGTATCCTTTGATATATGAATTGACTCGTTACTATTCAATAAAATATTTCTTATACCATTTTAAGACTTGCGCAAGTATTTTTATTAATTTCTTAATTTTTAAAACCTTTTCGACGAGCTAGCTTTTATTTCTTATTTCATTCGAAGCACTGAGGGCGCCCTATTATTATTTCAACTATTTTTCACTCACGTGCTGGATTTTCTATAAGTTGCTGATGGCGATCCGAACTCCTGGTAGTCCTGGATTGTTGGTGGCCGAAGTCGTCTCTTCCAAGGGATTAAAAATATTTAAATGACTTTTGCTTTACTAGTCTATAGCATCACAAAGTCTTATGAAAAATTAATAATTTGATTCAACTTTAAGTCATTAAAAAGGTACAGTAAAAGATATTGTGCTCTGCAAATTTTGGTGACATTCCATGGTAGTGGTTGGCAGGCAAGTAGGCAAGTTTTCACAATTTTCATTTCCGACTTGCAAATTTACATAAAAATTTTAATAATTTGTTACTACGCCATTCAAGGCTCAAATAGTTCGTGCCAATCTATTAAATTATTACTTATGTTACACCTCTGATAATTTATCTGCCTTCGGGCCAACTCTTATCATTTTTAGAAATATATACAAATATATTTGAATCGGCTCACTATTACCGCCCATCAATTACTACCATTTGATTGGTTCATGCAAATTTGTTATAGTATACATGCGCCTACGAACCTCCTACTTCCTTAATACATTAAATTATTTTTATCTGGCTTTTTTAGTACATTTTTTACATGCAATATAATTTTCTAAAGATTATAGGTTGTTTATCACTTTACAACTATTAGCCATGTGCATTTTTTGGTTCCTCTAGTTGCATACCATTCAGTTACAATAAATTTCTGCCAAGTTGTCTGGCTGATTCTACGTTATGCGACCCAATCGATCATTAGGTCGCCGATCGATAGATATTTCACGCCTAACCTCAAATTTTCAATACTTTATATAATGTTATATAAGTAGCAATATTATTTCCATTTCTATTCGGCCGTTATAAATTTAGCCATGATACCTGATATTATCTAATTTTTAAAAACGTTATCGCATTTGGCGATATTAGCCTATTATTCCACTTGAACCTATAAATTTCTTTCAAGTAGGGATTTTTATTTACCCATCAGAATTTGATTCGTAGCACATTGTAAAGATGTCTTTTAAAAAAAATCCTGCATGAAAATGAGGGCTTACTGAAGTAAGAGTGTTATTGACTTGTTTATTGAGTATCGAATACCAAAGACATTATGAACTACTTACACATCATTCAAATTTCATTACTTCGGTATACATTGATAAATTGAAAATTTTTCTACCGATGAGCGATGACATTATATTTTCATTTTCATCCCGGTACTTATGAAAAATATCGAGTGAGAACTATATTATTTACATCTACATCAACATTTACATTTACATAGTATAATCTAAAAATACACTCTCAAGCATGAAGATAGAGAAGAATTCAAGGAAAACTTTCATTTAGGCCCATCACAATTGGAGATTGATGAATTTGGAAAGAGGAATAATCAAAGCTGAATCCTGAACTTAATACTGTACCTAATAATTGCACCACATGATCACATTGGAGTACCCATTACAAGTTCATTCCAGTAGTTAGTTGTGACTATTTGAGAGCCAACTGAACTGATTAGTAATTGCGACTGTTTGAGATCGACCAGCACTGATTAGTCGGTTCATTGTTGGAAGCTGCAATTGAATGCAACACACGGTGTCTGACCAATACGCAGTGCACTAAACTGCATTAGAGACGAGTGAAGAAACAGGCGTAATGGAAGTTCGCACTTTTTATCGCGTCTACTGTAAAGGGAATAGCGGAGAGCGGCTTGAGCAGTACGTGCTCGCAAAAGCACTTGTGTTTAGCCGACAGAACCGCGTCAGGTCTCAATTAGGTAACGTCGTCTGGCCATCCAGACCCAATCTCTCGGAAGCCGCCCGTAAATAATCCACAATAGCGGCAGCACTCAGCCCCAACAAGGCGACAACGCAAAGGTCAGCCTCAACTATATTCGAGGCGAGCTAAAAAATTGCTGCTGAATTATTCTCGCGGCTGACAACATCCTTTAAATTGCGTTGTCCAACCGTTTTTCAACATGCTCTTTTCTGGCCAACGACAGATTCATACTGTTGAGTGAATAGAACGCGTTCCAGCAAATAAAGCAAGGATTAATGGAGGCTGCGTATGTGTGCGATTGCGCGTTCCAAACTCAAACAGATATATACGGTCAACAACTTGTAAGGCTATTAATAAATTTTCCTCACTCATTCTGCTCTAGAAATCGTAGCCGCATTGAATTTAAAAGCGATAATAATTGTCTGCACGCGGTTTTTCTGCACTTAGATACCGTCTATCGTCCACACTGACATTTACTGCTCGATTCTTATTAATAGTTATTAGCAACAAATGTCAGCTTTATTGCCCTCGCTGTCGACATAATAATGACTTCATCTTGCAAATAAAAATACTAGTTTTTGCTGTCAACACTTTTTTTTAAAGTTCACATTCAGTAGACTCGAGTACTGATCGGTTTGCTGAGTTTTTTGTCAATGAAGGTTTCACCTGAAAATGATAAATAAGTTCAAAAGAAATCATGTGCAGAAAATTTTCCCTTTTTTTATTAATTCTCTATAAAAATCTGATGTATATTTCTTATTATTTCTTTTTTATTTTTGCAATTTGTATTTGTTTTCTTCAATATTTGATCTTTGAAGTGTAATATTTATTTTGTTCAAGTTTATTTATCTTTTGTAACTCGTTTTTTCTGTAACTGGGCACCCGCCGAAAAACCTTCGCGTTTGGCAGGACCCCCAATTGTTTGTATTGTGAATAAAAATTTTGATTTGATTTGAATAGAAGAAATACAATGGAATGCAATTTTTAATATTTTGCTGAAACATGTTTTTTTTTTTAGTGGTCCTCTAGTATTATAATATATTACTAAGAGAACAAAATTAATAATACTCAAGACAGAAAAACGAATAAAAAACTATAAAATCTTCTGGAATTCAAATTTATCATTTAATATTTTCACCGATAAAAAGAACCATTTATATTATTATTTCGTTTTTTACTGGAAAATAAGAATTTCTATTACGATTATCGTATTAAATAATTTGTCACCTATAATGACTCAAGTGAAACAACAGATGAATAGATCAATATTCTTCTTGTTCAATTATCTTCATCGTTAAAAAAAACAATAACGTTTTTCACTGTTCTATCTGGGTTGAAAGACCATCCGTTAAGATGTCACTGCAGCCAGTCAATTTTTTATTCAAGATAGAAGAGCGGCATCGTCCTCTTCTGTGTTTTCTTGGTTGATTGCGCAAGTGAGTGATCATTCTTATTATCCGGTGGCAGAGAGGTCGGTACTGGTATGGTAGGCCTTCCGCTCGCTGGTGGTTCACTGCTGAGTGCTGAGTGCTGCGCTATCATTCATCGCATTCTGACAGACAGGCAGACAGATATGTACTGGCTCAGACTGTCTACCGTCTCCATAAATCATTCCTAATGGCTTATTGAGTCTTTCCAGTACAACACTTATTAAGATTGTCAGGCAAGATGCCTTAACTACCGGATAAATCAAGATGAAGTATGAATGGGAACGCTGGTGCTCCCATCCACTTGAGAATCTAGGTACTTCCTCTATTTGCACCGACCACAATAACAACCAGTCATCTGGAAACGTAGCATCAACTCATTGTAAATAAATGTCAGCCATCAATCGCTGAACCTTTCAAACTTGATTAAATTGCTTGATATCTATGTGTCTCTTCATCACTACTCAGTCAGCCGTGGCCTCTTAGATTTCAATCAGTTGGATAAATAATCCTTACTCCACACCAGATCCATCTATTCCATGCCTCATTCAATCCAGTTCTTGCCACAGTTCTGAGTTCTAAGTTCAAATGCAACATTGGACGCTCATCATTTTCATTATAAGTGAAAATCTTGGAATATCATACTTAAAAGTCACAAGAAGAAACATATATAAACATTATTAAAAATTTCTGAAATTTACTCATTTTCTACTCACGAGACTATATCAACAAACTCGCAGACTATTGCGTTCTGATAGGCGAAATTGTTTCAATACCTTTGATGAAATTAAAAGATGTTTGCATCCATTAGTACATTTCTACTAGTAACATTGCAAATTAATTCATTGATTTCTAGAAGAAAATCAAAATGATACCCTGATTGACAAGATTACAAAAAAAAACTTCAATATAATAGGGCTGGTGAAGAAACAGAATTAAGAAAAAATAATAGTATCGTCTCTTGAGTAAATTTATGGCTAGTCAATTAAAAGAAAAGTTTAACATTCGATGAGCCATAGAAATTGAATAAATTTGTCCTCTTGGACAAGCTTACAAGCTTCCTATCGTTGAAGCGAGTTCACAATAAAGAAAAACATTTTATTGCTGTTGTCTCGGAGAAAAATGTACAAATGAATTTTATTGAGGAAATAACTTTGCCGCTCCTCACAGTTCGATTTGCCTACTCAATAACAATCAAAGGCAGGCTGGTATTAATATTAAATGCAGATTGGAGACAGGTACTGTATATTCGTTAAGAGAGATAGAAGACCACCCAGTAGAGTTCTGTTCCACAGTTAGTGGAAGTTATAGTGTAGTGTTCCTTCCCACATTTCTGACTATTAAAAACATCCTTGAATGCTGCATACTGATTCTTATTCATGGACTTCCAAGTGGCCATTGGTGAATCCATTTGTTGTTATTTCAGTGTTGATAGGATAATATTGTATAAAATAGAGGTCAGCCGGCTATCTCACAATCTTATCTTTCCAAATATTGTGACACAAAACCTATACTTAAAAAATGTTGTTTAGAGTTTTGTGAGAAATACATTATTCATGTGGCCACTTGAAGGCTGGCACTGAATTTCTTCTGATATTGTGAGCTCTAATAAATTGGTTAATTTCAATGGAGATAAGAAAATCAATACTCAGAAACTTTCTATTGGTTCATATTGTCGTTCCACTGCAAATCTAGGTAGGCTACAGGTACTAGACGTTTTCTCAAACGAGGGTTACGAGGTGAATTAATTCAGACATCTAAAAGTTGGTTGAATGATTATGTATTTTGGTGTCAGGTATACATTATACAACTTTTCCGTAATTGAATCTTCAGTACCTCCATTTAATTTGTGCTAAGACGAAAATCATCCTTATACTATACTTTCCCTAACGTACTTTTTCTTGAACCTTTGGAAAAAATGAAATCTTCATTTCGGATCTTTCGAGAATTTACAGACACTTGTAAAATATGGTTGTTAATTTTAATTGCACTTTTTCGTGCTCGAAGGTTATTGTCGGTTATTATACAGAGAGTTTTGTGGTGTAATGATAATAAGCAGCCGATTATTTTTGAATGCTGCACCTTATCAGTGCCGTAATTAAAGATCCAAGCGCCGAGATATTCTTTACGACTATGTAATAAAACTCAATTTACTCCTCCCATTTGCATGTAGCTTCTGAGTTTTATTATATTCGTTGACCACTAAGTATGTGGAAGCATCAGAAAAGAGCCCACTTGTACGATGTAAATCATTCCTTAATGGTCTCGGTATAATTACGAAGCATTATAGGAATTATGCCGTTACAACAGTCTGGTGGCACATGAAGTAGAAAGACATAAACTAGGAGAACGAGGTCTGTTTGCTCCGTGTACACAGCTAATAATCGAAATCTCACGGAACCCTTTCATGGACATGGGGGCCCGATAATAATTCTCGTCCTTAAACAGGCAGTTGCCAGCAGCAGTTTGCGTATAAATACTTGCTTCCAAACTAAATTTTATGACTTAATTTTGGCCTGAGAGAATTATATAGCAGTCTATTGGCTTCTTTTCTATGCTAATGGCGGATGCGTGAGTCGAATGAGGTGAATCAAACAAATTACACGGCATGAAAAATAATGACTCATAACTACTGCTCTGATGACCATCCATAAGCTTTCAAAAACGTTACTGAGAACCATTATGGAAGCTGAATTCGAAAGTTGGATTGAAAGTTATTCTCTGAAGGATGGTCGGATAGTCTTTGGCCTACAATTTTCCATAATTATGTCACATCGTAAATAATATCGGAACATCATTGCTGGTCTATCATTATAATTAACAGCAATTATTCTCGAGGATGTGAATCTCCAAGACGTTCAGGGATGAGAAGACTGAAACACTCAGCTAATTGCTGCACTTGGTGGAGATTACAAGGCTCTTCGAGTTTATAATGAAATTTGGTGATATTGTGATGGTTATACCAGTCTCCTGCCGGTGACGGCACTTATCCGAGGGTTAACTCCTGTTTTGGGAAGTACCCTTGTCACACGAAATAGGAAAAATGTCTAGAGTATACTAGATTATTTTCCTGACAATTAATCAAAGGATTAATTGTACTATATTTCCTCAGGATCAAGTAACTCGATGATGGGTTACTATTGACCTCTGAAATGGAAATGATATTAGCAAATAAATAAGCTATGAGCAAGGTCGAACACAGGGTCACTAAGGAACAACATGTGATGACAAGTTACATTTATTCAAATTTACTAAATCATATAAGAATATTGTTTGTTCAATAATTAATAAATGAATTTGATAATGAAGGGTTAAGCCCATAAACAATATAATTCGAATTTTAAAGAGTTCTTTCAAGTTTATAAATTTATTAAGGATGAGCATGTAGTGCTTTCACCCAAGGGTTGCCCGACTCAAGTTTGGACAGTGTAACGTCAGAATTTTTACAAACGATATACCAGTTTGTCTATGGAAAAATGAGTCGAAGAGATTTTGAAATAATATTATTATCATAAATCACTCACATAATATGGGCCCATAATATACGCGCACTCACTCATGAAGATTTGTTCACTGCATGGCTGGCACCTTTCGTCACGCTGTATGGCATCATATTAGGCTTCATTATTTGGCTCGCGATTTTAATAATAACACCCTTTTTAACTGAGACTTGGCAATCAAATTAAATTCTAACGTTACGGGAATTCTACATTAATTGAATTTAGCACTCTTACATAAATTTAACAATGAAACATTTAAAACGACAAAAAATAACAAATAGGAGTTACAAACGACTCTCCATTAGCGTGCTCAGTTAATCTCTCTCTTTCTTCCTTCTTCTCCGAAATTGGGAAGCTAGGTTTGGGGAAGAAAAGGTCACATGACCAGTTAATGACCAATCACTGGTCAGAAAAACAAATCTACCAATAGGATGGCTACAAATGAAGAAAATGTGCTCAGGTGTGCCATATAGAATAAATAAATAATTTTACAAATAAAAACGAGAAAACAAGCAAAAACAAATAGGGGAACAATGAGCAGATTTTTCAGCAGGTCAGAGTGTACAATAAACAATATAATAAAATTGAAAATCGAAGCAAGCAGTCAACAACCAGAAACAGACATGCCGGTTATCAGCTGACTGATAAGGTAGCCGGCTCAGTTGCATCGAGAAACTAACCCTTATTGTAAACAAACATTCATTATGCTGTTATAGGTTATTCGAAAACCATTTACAACTGTTTGTGAATCTGGATCTTAATAAATGAATATATCATAGATTTTGTTGTTATTTCAACAGCCAATAAAGGTGGGTAGTCGTCATTTTCAGCTTATTAGTATAGAAAGTTGCTTATCAAAGCTGTTTGGCGAATCTCACCGTGACAATATGAACAACCAATTTGTTTCGAGAAACTTGGGATTATCTGGATCAGTAAATTAAAATTGAACATATTCTTCATGCCATTGACGTATAGTCGGCCTATTCAAAATCTCTTCGTATAATTACACTTCAATACGATTGAGTTGAATTGCATGCCTAATAATGATATTATTATTGCCACTGATGGTCGAATAGATAAGGAAAAAATAGACTTACTGCACCTGGTACATATGAAATTCGTTGACTAAAAGTGATATAAATATCATGATTGGTATCGTTTATCAACAATCTAATGTGACAAAAAAATCGCAATAGGTTTCTGTGGAAGAAATGAAAATAACCACGGTGAGGATGAAACCTTGATTGATGGTGATATTACCACTCACACGTTTCAAGAATAATTGTGAAATCTCATTCATAGCTCCATTCTATATTTTCCTATCCTAAAATTTCAAGATGTATAGTTCTAGTAACATACAATAAACCTATCAATAATGGCTCGGTTAAATTATTCTCCAGTATCCCGATCTTGTTCTTCATCTTGGAACGAGAAGCCAACTAATTACTTATCAGAAGTATTTTTTCAGAGAACATAAACCACCCAACGTAGCCCACGCTACAGGGCAAAGCCCCAATTGAAGTTTTATTGGTGGTGCATGTCTTCTATAGCTGCTCACAATTAAATCGTCTTCATCGTGCGATCGAATCAGACGCTGCCAATAAATAAGACACTCGTTGTGGTTGTAGTTGGATTTATGATGGCGATGTTGGCGGCTTGGCTGAGCTTGTGCTGTAACAAAATTAATAAGGGCCATTCATTGTGAGCGCTGGCTGGCTCTGAGCTGTGAGCTGTGAGATGAACGAGGCTGTAAAGAGCAGAGCAGAGTTAGCGGACCGCGCAGTCGGAGGCTTGTCTACTTTACAGGGCGGCTGTATTTATTTATGAACATTATACACGTCCAGATAATACGGATATTGTATTACTCGAGGACTTGGCACGTTTAATTACTTATAATGGCAATATTTTATTGCCGGGCCTTTCAGTTGTATATTTTACGGGTGGAATTAATTTACACCCTGTCAGAGCAGAACTACGGCCGAACACACACACCTTTCACGCCGGCTGACACATTGTTTACGGCCTGTAATTAATTTATCCATATATAAAACACACCTTTCCGCCTCTAGAGACCAAGACAGGCGCAGCACACAATTGGCCCGACCGCCTCTGACAAAGACACACTCTCTAAACGAAGACAGAGTCAGTTATTTCTCCAGCCGCCGATGCGTCTGTCATTATATTATATCTCTAACGAACCGAACCGTAAATAGCCCAGGCTTACACGATACATTCGCTGATAATATCATTTATCCCGAGCAATAATCATATACAAGTCGGAATAAATTATTGTCGTTTCTCGAAAAGGAAAGGTGCAGACAATAATTTGAACTCGCCTTTCTTGTATATGTAGAAGTGTAAGTTAACGCCCACCAACTCGTTCACACCTCTTTCACTGCTTGCTATCTATGCGCGCTTTGAGGCTGGCACGAACCGATCATCACAACACGAGTTACTTCTTATTAATGAAAGTGAATTGCCCCTCTGAAGAACATTCTCTGTGAATCATTTCTTAGAAAGAGAGCCGGTGAATTGCCTCTGGGAAACATTGTTCAAATCTTGTGACCCAGTCTTCTGTTATGTTTATAGAGATTAACTGAATAATTCTGTAATATGCATGCAGAAATTATTGTAAGTAGGCTATTATTGCAGTGGTAAGGTCAAATTGAGAAATTTGTGACAGGAAAGGTTGAGAATAGAAGAATTCTATAGATTAGATTAGAGCTCTTTATTTATGTATGTTACAATATATACTGGCTTATACACTGATTTACATTAAATGACAATATTTTTTTGAAAGTATGAAAAATTTATTAATGGGAACAGAGATTGAATGCAATTTGAATAGCGATAATATAATATTGTGCTGCAACTACGTTAATCGGCGGTGTTTCATCAAATAATTGTTGATTCACTGAAAAGAATATAAAATTATATCCCTCCCATTAACACACGACCGAGATGTAGTAGAATAGAGCTGTTGGGAAATTATGACTAAAAGAATAAGAAACAGGAGACAGAATACAGGAAAAATGATTTCAGTCTGTTCAGTTATGAAGTTCCTGAATCACTATTTCTCAGGAACTTAAAAATAAACAATATTGAGATGATTGTGAATATTTCTATAAATGGAAAATGCAATTTGAGAATTCTTCCACTTCACTTTCCCAATGAATAATATTTGATTCAAAAAAGAAGATAGATAATCTTCCATACTTACTAGGTGAACTTCAGATAAGTTTTCTGTATACTTCCTATCACGATATTATGTTGTCATAGTCTAGAGATAGAATCAATAGTGAGAGACTTGAGAAAATTTAACCAGGAACCGAGCTCTATGGTATTATGTGAATCAAGAGCACAGCGATGGAATAAAACAATGCTTTATATCTGTATATTTCCAAGGATTTTTCAGATTTTAGAACTCTATCCTGAATAACTAAAAACAAAATCTGGGTAGTTCGATCTGTTTACTCTGCCATTTGATAATAAATAATGTATTGAATGCTGTAACTAATGAGAATAATTATTCGTAGTTGATCATTTAATATCCAGATATCTTCTTTGTGGATGTGTATAGTTCATGGGAGAATGCAATTTAATCATAAATATTTTTATGACTTGAGTTCGATGAGTACAATAAGTTATCACTGGAAATAATGATTTGCATCAGAAAATAATTGAGTTCTCTGATCAAATTGTTGACATTGATTTGACTTGGCATTAATTTGATACGTTCAATTGGATGCAAAATGTATCACTTTTAGTAGAGTATTGTGGTTCATGTATTTCCAATTCATTCAAGGATTTATGCAATCTGTAGACATAAAAAATCACTGTAATTTTCATTATTCAACAGCAATACCAGTAGGTTCAGGAAAATAGAACTTTAAAAAAAATTTTCAGCATAAAAATAGCCGTCTAATAGACTGGTTATTCTGTGATCCACTATTATCTATCTATAGTATCTACTAGGCTCCTAGATCTATTACCTGGTATATATTATTTGGTAGTATATATGTTGTTTTCTTTCCTTAGCAGCTGTTGACCTCACATGATGGAGTCTTTTCCTAACTCCGCATGGTCATTAAAAAAATGATGAAAAGAAAACAGAAGAATGGACCTGAAAAGAGAAATGAGAGCAGATGGCATAGATTTCCCAGTAGTGCGTCAGAAGCTCAATATCAAATTTCAACTACCGTACAGAAAAGTTCGATTTTAGACGTTCTTCAGGTTTTTGAATTTATTCTCACAATTTACAATATACAGTACAGTTACAGTACATTTATATATACCCTTACATTATACAACATATAAACATAAGAACATATAAACATTTAAACATCAAGAGAAATGCCAAACCGTCGACTTGAATCAATTCAAAGAGTATTGTGAGTATTGTAAATTTGCAATTTGATTTGACGGAAGAATCGCCTGAGGTCTGGTTGTCTGGGATCAAAGTCTAAGGGAAGTCAGTTGGTTGAATTTATATAAAATCAAATCAAGTTTTATTCAATGACATCACTTACATAACAAATTCCGTTACACAGTTGATACTACAGATCATTGAATACAATATTGAATATTCACAGTATCGTAGATGAAAGTGAGCATAATGAGCATGATTTTATTATCTTTTAATAATTTTTATGAAGAATAATATTCAAATTAATAATTTGTGAAAGGCAAGTGTGAGGAATACAATTACAAAAATGCTGTTACGAGAGATTGATGTAACTTATTGATTCTGTTCATTGGTTCATATCAATGACAATAAGCTTTTCTAAGATAACATGAGGACTAAAAAGAGTAGACTTCTGCCATTTTATTTGTTTGTACATGACACAATACTGGTCTATCTAACAGATAGTCCAATTCAATCGTAACATGAGTTTCATAAAACGATTTTAAATAAGATTTCCAACACATGCTCCTGTAAATTCCATTTATTTCACATTTTTTCCATTTATTTCTTTCTTATAAATTACAAAATAAATCAATTAACTTTACAATATACAATGTAATAATTGAATTAATATATACAATCAAATATTAGGAACTATCAATAAACTTTACAATATACACTGTAATAATTGAATAAATATATACAATCAAATATTAGGAACTACTTCTCCAGTTGTTGGAATGTTTTTGAACAGGCTACCGGCATAAATAATATTTCCAAGGTTACTCATCATTTCTAAAATTTCTGAAACATAATTCTCTTGACTCATCATGAAATAACTGAATGTTGGAGAATTAAGATCTTCAAACCATCAATCGAACTGAATT
>NC_052504.1:70490414-70710414 GCF_014356525.2 Nilaparvata lugens | reverse complement strand
TGGCACTCCAAATATGCGAATACAGTTTCTTCTTTGATACTGCTCTAAATTATCGGCACGATCAAATGATTGCTTGACTTTCTCATCACTGAGCTTAAGCTGCTCTTTCAACGAAAATGGTGAAATAATACAAATTGAAGATAATTCAATGCTCTACAACCCGACGTTTCATTTTTTCGATGCATTGTTGTTGAGTAATAAGCCCTGAAAGTGCAAAAAATTGGATGAAAAACTGAATTTTCAAAGATTTTACAATTTCAGTAGTGGATATCTAAAGACGGGAAACTAAAGAAGATATCACAAAACTCTACTGCATCAAACTTGTAGAAAATTATGATCTAGCTTCATTTTTCATGTTACTCATGTCGCTGGAATGCATGTTTCCAAGATACATGGATGTAAGCCAGAAATGAAAAAACGCAACTTTTAAACCACCCTCATCCCTCAAGCACAAGAGGTAGAGATGAGGACTTTTGATATATTTACCTTCTAACTAGTCCAAACAAAGCTGTGGAATCGAATATTGTGTTCCAAACATTCCCTCCAAATTTCCCTGTCAATATTGATCGAACAAAAAGATTTTACACTCAACACTATAACGGCTGCAACAATCGTAAGAAGATGCGTGAAATAATGAAATAGAAGAGAATATGATTAGCACGGATTTTTTCAATCAATCTTTAAAAAGTTATAAGGCCAAAAAGATAAAAAAATCGGAGCCGAAAGGGTTCCTCTTCAAAATGTGATACCTTCAAGAGCTCATATCTAGAAAACTATGAGTGATATGGAAAAACGTTCTTCCCGAAACACGCATATTGTTCGAGATATATGCAAAAAACCATGGTACTTTCAAACCACCCCCACCCCCTCAGCATAGTGGATAGGGGTGGGGACTTTTGATATGTTTACCCCCTAACTATACTTAAAAGAGCTGTGGGGTGAAAAATTGTGTTCCAAACTTTCCCCTCCACAATCTTCCGTTGACTGGACTATTATAAATGTCTTCAGAAAGCAAAAACCAAAAACATTCTTCTTCACTCAATTTATTTTCCTGTACATTCCATTTGAATACCTTACGTGAGTGTTGAATTAACCATCAATGAGTTATACATGAGTTATACTAGATGTTTGTGAAAATCACAATTCTGAATTTAAGATTCGAAGGAATTGAAAATATTAGATTCAAAATAATTTTAAAATTGTCTTTTACTGCAGACTGTTTTCTTCTTCTGAAAAAATAGTCTATACGGCTTTCTGAGTATTCATACCATTTGAAAAAATTATACAAGTAGTCTTATGTTTCAAACGGTTCTATTAGAAAAATTGTTTTTGCTGTTCTCAACACCTTTATGTGCATTCATAACCTATTCAGTTGATTCCAACAGCATAAATTTCGAAAAATTAGTGAATGACATGCCCATTTAATTCAAGAACCAACATTCCCTAGAAGGTTTCCTTGCCAATGATTAACAAGATAACAAGCAGAAATACTAATAGCTGAACCTTATATCGCATCTATGTATCTACAGTATTTAATTAGACAGACATCATGTAGGTGAATGGGAGGTATGGTATGTTCAACAATCTTGACGACCATTATTGTTGAAACGCATGTGAGGTGTGCACGTCTTTCGCATCGCTGCAAGTGGAAAGATGACATTCCTTGGCATTTTCTGCAACCAGACTGGAGAGGGCAAAACTATTCCCGACTCAGTCATGTTCTTTTAATCGAGAAGCTCCCGAGGAATCACATTCCTGTCGTTCGTCAGGCACTCCTTGAGAAGACAAATCATGAGTTCTGAGCCAAAACGAATTCCAATCTCATGTTTTCATGAAAAAACAGAACTCGTCGACACTCTCACGTTTCTCAGGATCATTTCCATTGCAGTAATAGCATTGTTAAAGATTATCACAGTTGTTTCCTTATTTGGTGGTTGTATCACAACTTAAACCGCTCTCAAATATATACTGCATCTTGAAATAACAAAAAATCACATCTTTGTGAGTTTTATACAAGCTCTCGAACGATATGAATGATTCCAGATGAACAGTTGTCATAGGAAGAGTCCCCTCCTTAAGGCAGGCTAGTAGTCCCTTCTTTAGCATTGTTAGGGCTACTACAAAATTAAAATATGCATACATGGTCTTATTACCAGTTCATTCAAAAATAATTGTTCATTGTCTACTGATATAATGAACTATTTAACGAATCAATGTATCAATCTTTTATTAATTGTAGATTGATTCATGTGAGTTTCTAGAACAAGCAAATGATAGTTGAGGAATGTTCTGCTTCATGTCACAGGAAGGAGAAATAGTGGTCCTCAACAATGTGTTTCCCTTCCCAACATCAAATTTGTCATTAAAGATAAGTAGCATATTTTTTACAATATTAACTTATCGGTTTCTAGTCACTTTTACCCACTCATTTTATAATCCAAACTGTTACAACTGTTATCATATAAAATAAGGTGAATATTTTGTATAGTTGGCGAGTGTACATGTTGAGTAGTGATTTCGGCACAGTAAGAGTAATAAGCCATCTGGATCGTTTCAGCTTCCTTTTATAGCACTGGCACACCAGCCGAAAGAAAGAAGAGAAAAATCTCTTTGGTCCAGTAAATATGTCATGCGGTGGGTTAACCTCAATGTTATCTCGGAGATCGCGAGCAAATTCCCCCTGTGGCGTAAAAGGGGCTAAGGGTCGAAAGGGCTAATATATCGTGGCCTCTTTCCTTCCCTATTCGTTCAGGGAGCAAGGGATCGAAGACTGATGTCCGGCCCTTGCAACCTTCTCCTTTCCGCCCTTCACTCTTCACACTCTGCCCTCGCTCCACGCCTTCTCCTGCCTGTTGGCCACATCGGTCAAACTCTAAAACTGCTCTACATGCACATTTTCAAACAAAAATGCTCACAAATTTACTCACAAGGCAAAAATAATAGATACCATTGGTTCTATACTCTGTAGATTGTTCAGAATGTGCAAATCAAACAGATTAGTTCAGTAGTGTTCATTGCAGATTATTGAATTGAATTGAAAATGCCTTTATTTACATAATAAAACAATAAAACCATACACTACAAGAGAATGTATATAAGAAATGTAACAGAAGACAAAAGTTTTGACATAGCCCGAAAGGTTCTCTGCCAGGAGAAGGTATCATGCTATCATTTCATATACTGTATACATTTCATTTCCATCTACTAAAAATTTCAAAATTATGCAAAAGTTTACAATCATCCTATTAAATTATTAAACAGAATAAAAAATCTATTAACCTTGTCAGAAAAATCATAGCTTACTTGAAACCGAAAAATAAATACAAATGAATTAATAATACTACTTGCTCCACGACTACATATTTTAATAATTGAACTCCCTTATTAACTCATTTCTAACAGAAGCAGCCCTTTCCACATACTGCGCTAGCATACTCCAATCTCTTCCATTTAACCATTCTATAATATCCGAATCTGTTAGTATGTTTTTGCACAGATACATTTTCCGTACCCCCACTAGAACTGGACAAACCCCCAGGAAATGCTTTATGTCCTCTCTCTGTCTCAAATCACACATAGAGCATTGCCATTGTGCCTCTTCCCTCCCACTACCAAAGTTCAAATTTAACAGCGCGCCAAGTGCCTTGAGTATGCAGCTCAACGTCTTTTTATCAAAGTTCAGTTTCAGATAGTTTCTACCTTGCAGATTAGATCGGTGGAATATTTATGTCTCAGAATTTTATTTTGACCCAGGTTCAATAAAGCCCCACAGATTGCAAAGGACGACATAAATAGAATAGATTTGAAAGGAATGTAAGAAACTGGTTACATGATATTGGAACTTACTAGATCAAGGAGCTCGTTGTAAATAGGATATAAAATAAATTACTGTCATTCATTTATAATATACTAACAATTTCTACCATTTAACTTCTATCTCTATAACTCTACTTCCCCTTATATAACAACAACTACTAACTGATTTTTTAAATTTATTTTTAAAAATTTCAGAAAAGAATATTATGATCACCACAACACATAATATCATTAGAGTGGGGTATCATAATTATTGGGACTTACTTCATTATTATCAACTTCTCTGAAGTATTATCAACAACTCTGACCATGCACATAAAATTATCATATTATTTCAGCAAAGAAATAGACTCAGCAAAGACTGATGATTTGCTGAAATAATATGATAATTTTATGTGCATGATCACATTAATTGTCTACAATGGAAATATAAAATATTTAATAATTAGTCCTCATTGTGTTTCGTTTGATCTAGAAAGAAAGTCATC
This sequence comes from Nilaparvata lugens, assembly GCF_014356525.2. Classification (NCBI taxonomy): domain Eukaryota; kingdom Metazoa; phylum Arthropoda; class Insecta; order Hemiptera; family Delphacidae; genus Nilaparvata; species Nilaparvata lugens. Next base: position 70,706,110 of record NC_052504.1, on the reverse strand, counting down.
TTCAAAAATCTCTAATGAATGTAATAAATTAAATAGAGACATGACTATAAGACTTCTTACCAAGAAAAGATTGCTACATTTGAAAAAGTCTCTTATGAATATTTGTTGGAGAAACTTTATAAAACTGACAATAATGTTGATATGGCAGTTAATAGTTTCTTAATATCATAGTTGAATCATTAAATCGCTCCTGCCCTAGAGTTTTGGTGAGAAATAAAAGTAAAAAAACAATCCTCTTCAAATGGCTCTCACCTGAACTGGAAAAATTACACATTCTATTATTGATTTCTTACAGTAGATTCAAGAATACACTTAGTGAATATGATAAAGAAGTCTATAAAATATAAGAAAGCACTACCGATTCAAGTTGAAACAAGCGAAAATAAAGGTAAATAGTGAATTTATTGCAAATGCTAATAATAGGTGTAAGGCTGCTTGGTCAATAGTCAAGAGAGAATCTAATCTCTGCCTTTGTAAAAACCAATACCAATCTCTCCAAATGTATTGAATGAGCTCTTTGTTAATGTACCAACCAGAAGGTTGGATGATAGACAGGACCAAATTGATACGTCATTTCAAAATTTTCTGATTAATGCTCCAAAGCCTTCACACAATTTTAAACTTAAGACAATTGATAAGTTAACCGTAAATCCATTGTTAATAGAATGAGTAATTCTCGTAGTGAGGATGTGTTTGGAATGTCTAATTACTTGATCAAAGAAATAATTGACTCAACCTTGCTTCCTCTAACATATATTAAATTTTATTATTGTCATGGGCTACTTTCCGGATTGTTTGAAAGTGTCCTGTTACACCTGTTTTGAAAAAGGAGATCCAAAAAATCCTGAAAATTACAGACCAATTGCTCTTGTGCCTATCATCAGTAAAATAATAGAATTTTGTCTGCTAATGCAACTCTATGAATATTTCATTTTCAATGGCTTTAATCCCATCATATGGCTTTAGACCAGGTCACTCTACAATAGACGCTGTTGAGAAAATTGTACACTTTGTACATCAAGTTTTGAAAATAAATGTGCAGTAGGGGCAACCCTATTAGACCTTAGCAGAGCATTTGAGAGAGTTTCACATGTGATTCTCTTCAAAAAACTGGAACATTAGCCGAAAGAAAGAAGAGAAAAATCTCTTTGGTCCAGTAAATATGTCATGCGGTGGGTTAACCTCAATGTTATCTCGGAGATCGCGAGCAAATTCCCCCTGTGGCGTAAAGGGGCTAAGGGTCGAAAGGGCTAATATATCGTGGCCTCTTTCCTTCCCTATTCGTTCAGGGAGCAAGGGATCGAAGACTGATGTCCGGCCCTTGCAACCTTCTCCTTTCCGCCCTTCACTCTTCACACTCTGCCCTCGCTCCACGCCTTCTCCTGCCTGTTGGCCACATCGGTCAAACTCTAAAACTGCTCTACATGCACATTTTCAAACAAAAATGCTCACAAATTTACTCACAAGGCAAAAATAATAGATACCATTGGTTCTATACTCTGTAGATTGTTCAGAATGTGCAAATCAAACAGATTAGTTCAGTAGTGTTCATTGCAGATTATTGAATTGAATTGAAAATGCCTTTATTTACATAATAAAACAATAAAACCATACACTACAAGAGAATGTATATAAGAAATGTAACAGAAGACAAAAGTTTTGACATAGCCCGAAAGGTTCTCTGCCAGGAGAAGGTATCATGCTATCACTTCATATACTGTATACATTTCATTTCCATCTACTAAAAATTTCAAAATTATGCAAAAGTTTACAATCATCCTATTAAATTATTAAACAGAATAAAAAAATCTATTAACCTTGTCAGAAAAATCATAGCTTACTTGAAACCGAAAAATAAATACAAATGAATTAATAATACTACTTGCTCCACGACTACATATTTTAATAATTGAACTCCCTTATTAACTCATTTCTAACAGAAGCAGCCCTTTCCACATACTGCGCTAGCATACTCCAATCTCTTCCATTTAACCATTCTATAATATCCGAATCTGTTAGTATGTTTTTGCACAGATACATTTTCCGTACCCCCACTAGAACTGGACAAACCCCCAGGAAATGCTTTATGTCCTCTCTCTGTCTCAAATCACACATAGAGCATTGCCATTGTGCCTCTTCCCTCCCACTACCAAAGTTCAAATTTAACAGCGCGCCAAGTGCCTTGAGTATGCAGCTCAACGTCTTTTTATCAAAGTTCAGTTTCAGATAGTTTCTACCTTGCAGATTAGATCGGTGGAATATTTATGTCTCAGAATTTTATTTTGACCCAGGTTCAATAAAGCCCCACAGATTGCAAAGGACGACATAAATAGAATAGATTTGAAAGGAATGTAAGAAACTGGTTATATGATATTGGAACTTACTAGACCAAGGAGCTCGTTGTAAATAGGATATGAAATAAATTACTGTCATCCATTTATAATATACTAACAATTTCTACCATTTAACTTCTATCTCTATAACTCTACTTCCCCTTATATAACAACACTGATTTTTTCTACTAACTGATTTTTTAAATTTATTTGTACAAATTTCAGAAAAGAATATTATGATCACCACAACACATAATATCATTAGAGTGGGGTATCATAATTATTAGGACTTAGTTCATTATTATCAACTTCTCTTGTATGTATATTATAATAATTATGTATTATGTTTTTCTAAATAAACTGCTGTATTTGCAATTCATTGGCAACCCGAGAAATTATTAAATATATTTAATTTCCATTGTAGACAATTAATCTGACCATGCACATAAAATTATCATATTATTTCAGCAAAGAAATAGACTCAGCAAAGACTGATGATTTGCTGAAATAATATGATAATTTTATGTGCATGATCACATTAATTGTCTACAATGGAAATATAAAATATTTAATAATTAGTCCTCATCATGAAGTTATATCATGAATATTAAATTTACTTTCTAGAAAAATAATTCACTAGTAAAAATGAAAATAGTGTTTCAGAGTTGCAAAAATATCAACCTCGAACATAACATAAGAGTTCATAGATTTTCTTATCCTATAGATTTCAAATCTGTAAACTGTTCTGAGAACATGGCTATTCTTCTCTTTGAAATCATGCAATAGAGCAGTTGTAAATGAAATTATTGGATATACACATTGAGTAGTTATTGAGAATGAATTTGAGAAATATGCTCTCTATATTTTTCAGTTGTGGAGAAAGAAAATAGAAAATAATTAATATTTTCCGTTGGGTAATCCATCAACGACCCTGTCAAAAAAGAAATGAGTTTTCAATTTATGAGCCTCCCGCCCGAGTCATTAGCTTGATAGGGATTGAGGAAAGTGATTGGTTTGTTATACTAACTGGTAATCTTTAAAAAACGTTCTTGGGCGACTGATTTACGTCGACGTTTGAGAGGAGTGAAATATAATTGGAGCCAGAAGTTGGTGAAAAACGATCGAAAACTTGGAGACCGGGAAGAGGAGGAGTGTCTGCTTTAGAATGAGAGCTGTTGCAGGATCAATCAATCCATTAGCTCTGGCTGATTTACGGGATTTCGACTCCTCCCCAACAGATTCGCGAAAAACGAACCCTTATTTATGCGCTCAGCTCATCAAACAAACTGACCGTTTCCGCAACTGCAGCTCTACAACACTCATTCATCAAACAGACGTAAATTAGTGGAGCTGGAAGCTTTAGTGCTTTAAAGTTTTCAACTCTCAAAGACCCGGACTTCACCGTAGAATACAGATTGATTAAATTGTTGAAAGGGATGTTTTCTTGTTCCGTTATCAAGTACAGTATACTAATAAGTATTCATGACTTGCAACTCCCCTTACCTATTTATCTAGCAATTTTCCGATTCTGACTGTTTCGCAGTTTAATTGATCTGATTGTGGAGGCTCCCATTAGAAATACGATGTCATCTAAAAATTTACAATTAAACTACAAATTTTCTTCCAAATTTCAAAAACTGGAATCATTGAATTTCTGCTGATCAGTCATTGATCCAACTGATGAGTTGTTTGATCACCCTCTTGGGTGAAAGAGTATCTGCCTCAACTATAGTCAAGAGCACAAAAATAGTCCGATGAGAGTAAATGCAACGTTACCAAATATAAGTTGATCAACGCTGCTCATAGCTAATCATAAAAATAAGAATAAATGGGAGGGTGAGGAGGAGGGGAGTGTCCGCTCTTCCAATTTCCTTCAAACTATTTGACTATAGATTAGGTGGTTCACTATAGCCTATAAATTTCCCAAACATTATTCGTGCAAGTTGATACTCCGTTGATTGAAGGGCCACAATTATCTCTGTTCTTTGAGGAAAAGCCGATAAGTGTTCGTCAGAAAATAGCAATTTTTTACAGTTGCTTTTTGCCTAATTATGATATTTACTATTCTTATACTATAACACCAAATGTAAGATGTTGAAAAGTATGCATCCTTCATTTTTGAACGATCTATCACAGTTTGTAAGTTCAAAAGTGAAATGAATCATCAATAGGTTCATGAAGAGATATAATTGATTGCCACAGAAATCTACATTTGCGGGATGTGACACAGGAACAAATTCGAGGATTGGGTTGACTATGCTACGAAGCTTGACAAAGTGAACACTGTGGTTGGCCGCTGTTACCATAGTTGTGGGACACCGATACATTGATTATATTCAGAGTGCAGCTGGAGAGAGCAAGTTAATCAATTAGAGAGAGGTTTGGAGCCATTTAATAGATTCGTTGTTGTCGAGTCGTTTAGCGCTGTTGGAACAAGAAGGGCTCGGCTGTAAATCAGACTAGTGTGGCGTGGCGTTGGACTCCACCAGTGTCAGCCTCCACTCGAGATGGATTGTCTCGTAGATCACGGCTCCGTCCGCCCCTTCCGTGTCCAAGGCGCTCTCCGCCGCCTTCATTAACATCCTTCGCTCGATTTATGCCCTTCAATTAATGCCCACGTTCAACTTTCACCTTGCCATTTATCACTCGCCTTTCAACCCCCGCCTCCGACCCTCACCGACCTGGCAATAGACCCGCCAACCAACCACCGCATTGTTCACTCAGCCAATCGTCTCAAACCCATTGAGAGCCTCCCTCTGTTCGACATCGGCCAATAATTAATTATTACGCTTTTTCAATATTCCTGATTTCATGTTGAGAAGCATACGAGTATTCTCCTTGTCTAAAAAAAAAACTATCTCTGGAGTCATATCTCAAAATGTGATATGTCATATTAAAAAAGGCTATTTGAATGTTGTACTAATTAAAATCCAACTTGAGAACACGTGTGAACTGTCTCTCAATGTTGAAAAATATATTTATTGGAAAAATGTGACTGATTGAAAGAAAAAAGATGCAGGCAATAAATCAGCGGATTTATTAATAAATTTTCATAATATTATTATGCCAGAAGGAAAGAAGAGAGAGACATTAGTACTGAATATCCTATCTTTTCATAAATTATATTATCCTCCAGAAGAATGTTCCAGTACATTCCTATATATTCCCATTGAGTTAGAAACGCTAAAAATCAATTAGACGAAGATGATCTCAGCAATAATTTGTAATTTCTTCAATGAGTAATAATAAACAAGAGGAGTATTATTATAAAGTATAAAAAGATATAATTTTAAAGTATTATTATGAGAATTATTATAAATATACATGAATCGAATGATTCTCCACTTGAATATTATGAAATTTATATTAAAATATTTTAAAAATTATTCATGCAAGATAATGATAATATTGTTATTTCCAGAGATCTCGTCTAGGAGGTGAAATGAAACTGAGCTTAACTTTCCACATTTTTTCTCCAGCCAAGTATTATGAATGTAACGAGACCATCACTTTCTAAGCCATCACCTGTCACTTTCCTAAAAAATTTGATTGAATTTTAAATATTCACATTTAATTTTGAATCTCCATCATCAATATGATGTCAGATTTCAGCTAGTCATTGGTTCGCCCATAAATCAGTCATTTTCCGCCCAACACCCACAACAGTCAACATCAATCAAAAAACAAATTGATACTATTCCTCACCCTGTCAATAAACAGCACTGATAGGAAAGACAACAACCAGATGAGTCCAAGTGAGAGACAACCCAATGTTTTGATATGTCCAACAATGGCGGCCATTTTGTGACGTCACTGGATCCCGTCACGCAACACATCAAAGAGCGAAGCGGCGTCGTAAATCACGCGACCGGCCGGCCTAAGTTATGGCTTCCAGGAATCGGCGCTCGTTAAATTCGTTAATTATATCCTCATGAATAGCCGTGGAAAATTCTACGCGTGCTTCTTCCGGCCGCCAGCTTTTTTCGACGCTATCAAAGACGATTATGATTCGACGACGATAATACCACTTGGCTACATTTCCATTACGGTGTTTGCACGGCGGCAAAACCCGTGTTACAATCCTAATGACTCAATTTTTTTATATTTATTTCTTAATAAGAGCAGCATTTTAATGGATATTTCTTTGAAGTGGAATAATAAAAATGTTCATACCTCGTAACTGCTCCCATTATATTAAAGAGGGAATTGTGGAATGCCCTACCTTATTTGGTGGCAGTTTCTACTGTGCAGGATGTCTTTAATGTTTTATACCAAAGGAATGTCTCTAGTAATACCAGTAATACCTTTCAAGTTGAATCAATTCCAATTCTGTAGAATATCCCTGTTAGGGATGATTATTGTCCAAAATAGACAAGTGAGCACTATACCAGGTTCCAGGTACATAGGCGTATTGTATTGAACATATTCCGACATTACTGTAGAAAAAACATCTGTACTAGTGAATATCGCACAAGTTATAATTTGTACATGAATGATTTTCAATGCACAAGAAAGTCCCGTATATATTCTATACTACTGTCACAATATGGTTTTATTCCTTGTTATCCAGATTATATATTTTTTCTAACATTCTAGAAATAATTTACATAATTTTGTCATGTTCATTACACTGCATTTATGATACATTTTTAAAGCGATATCGAGCTCCAATATTGCAGTATTACTTCATCCTTAAAGATTTCACATTGATCCTATTTAATAATAAAATAGAAATTTTAATAAGAGTTGAACTTTTTTGAAAATTAACAATGTGAAATAAACAATCAAGATTGCAGAAACAAGCAATCCCACTCTATGTCGAGTGGACAGTCAACTGAACCAAAGTAATTGAAATAGTTAATGATTGAATTTCAAGTAAATCACGTCAATTTGTTATGACAACTCGTTAAATTATGCAAGGAAATATCAAAATCGGGTCACAGAAAGTTATTAATCGAAGTTCAAGAGATAGGCCGGACATTGAAAGTGGAAAAAGTGCTCACTCATCATGGATGAGTTGTAATGATGAGCGCAATCTGAAGATTAATGGCTTGTAATCAAATGTTCTGTAATCTTTGCCTCTAGTGACATAAGACGTGCCGCTTACTAGATACGGGTGGAGGAATGATATTTGATTACAGCATTGATTTATTGTCATTTCAACTGAATATTTATAGTGTTGTTTTCAAGTAATTAACACAAAAATTCAACTGAATGCCATAAATATTCATTTTTGTTGATAGGAATCGACGCACATGATACCCATAAACATAAATATCCTCTTTTATCACCTCAGTGATTCATAAGCTATAAAACATTTCATCTCCACGTCAATTATTGATAAAGCTGTAATGTCTTTGGTTCTATTTTTGTACTCTTATTTCTCAGACAGCGTGTCATTCTAAATTCCATTTATGGAGAATAGGTTCATACTACAGTAATAATTCTGCTCTCAAATACTCTAATCTCCAATGTAGTCTATTTCTATGTTAGTCATGTGATGAATAATTTCACTCTTGATTTAATTAAATTCCATAGGAAAATTATATTCTATACAGATATTCAGCTATTATTATGATGAATTCTGATTGATCAGCATTGTACAATTATTGGAGTATTTCTATGCTGTGTTGCGTAGGGAATACAGAGTTTGCTGAACTGCGCTGATCGGGTATAAATTCATAATGTTGTATTCCTGATGAGGAAGATTAATTTATTCAACATTATAATAATTGAACAACAATCCAAATTCATCCATCATGGAATGAGATCTTTGAATAAATTTTAATTAATATAATCAATCCAACAAGATTGTCACTTGGCGAGTTTTAATAAATTACAGGCAATGTCAAATAACAATAAAATCATTCAACCGTATTCATCAAGAATTGTCAATGAGCACGTAGCATCATTCTTGGAAATGGTAATAGATATAACGCCAACTAGATTGTAGAGTTGACTTCAGCTACTGGAAAACATTTATTTGAGTTGACAGGGTATGAACCTCATAACCACATTCCTCCCTAACACCCACTAGCCCACTAGTGAATTTAAACTGATTTTCAAAGCAGTTCATTCAGAAACTTGTTCAAGGGTGCAGTGCATATGGAGAGGACCAAGGCTGGATTTAATTAGGTAAGAAGTAGTGAGTGGATTGAGGCGATCAATCAGGGCGACTGGGCTGCGCTACGCACTTGCACAGACAAGACAGGCTTGACTCATCGCCGAGCCATCAATAACCCTGATCAATGGCAGAATGGCAGAATGACAGAATGGCCATTGAAAACGTTGGGCCGTATGCGTTGACTGTGACTTTGAAGTCAACGAAAGACGATTAGAACACAACCCACTCATGGAGCATACATACTATTGCTCAAACGGATAGGACTAAGCAGCCGGTTTTTTGGAAGAGCAAATTCATCTTCTAGAATTAAACGTACAAAAAAATTCGAGACGTTACAATTTTTTACATTCTTCTATCTTTGACTATTTATTCATTTATTTCATTCCACAATTGCAACATCAAAATTTTTTATATCAACTTTATTATAATTATTCATCCTAGTTGCATCTACAGAAAGTATTATTTTTATAATACAATTGCGAAACTTCACATGGTAACTCAACTAAAACTCTTGTAATACCATAAGTATTGTGATATCACAATTTATTTAATCTTGACAGATAATGCAAAAAAAAATCTGGTGTGGCGCACTCACACAACTTTCTTTGCCGTTATGAAAATAACCTGACGCTAGTGTTCCCGCGCATCTCAAGTCTACTATGCAAAGATCTAAGCCAGCTGGTGACAGGACTATAACGCTGGAGACACAGGAGGTCTGCTATCTCTTCATAGTGAATGATTTAATAGAATCAACAGTTGCCAACAGTTTGCAATCTAAATAATAACATTTTCTCGAATTTCGAGCTTATTTTAAATTTTAGGTGAGAATGATACTGAACTTTAATTGTAGAGATTTTCATGCTCAATCTTTTCCATTTGGAATTTCTTGTTTAAATTATATCTGAAGCCTGATAATTGGAAATCTAAAATCAAAACTTTACCTAGATGGGGCAAAGCTCCTGAAATTTCTACAGATATGGGACTTGTGGCAGTTGATAAAGGCTTAACAATGACTATTTTAGGTATGAATTTGATCAAAATCGTTGAAGCTATTTTCGAAAAAATCGCGAAAAACCCTGTTTTTGACAACATTTTCGTCATTTTAGCCGCCATCTTGAATTGCATTTGATCGAAATTTACAAATTGGGGTACCGGTACCGGTACCTTAATTTTTTTCGGAAAGCAATACTTTACTTTCCTTACTTATGGCAATAGGGCAAGGAAAGTAAAACCTGTTGACTGCATAATTCAAGAGCCATGATTATTTTATTCCTTGGCTTTTATAAGGCCAGATAGGGGATGTCCAATTAAATCACTCTTCTCAGCTAACAAACGATGCTTTCTTACAATGAATATAATAATATGATTAGTGATACCACAGAATACAACATGCTGTATTCTGTGGTGATACGTAGAAAGCCCAGAAAATCTAATATCACTATTTTCCCCAATATCACGAAAATTAATCATCCCTAAATTTTGTGAACATGTTATCCATGATTTGAAATTATTATCATGGATGAGTTCAAATTCAATACTGTAGTAGTTAAATAATATGGTATAGTAGTTAATCATTCCTGATACGGATACGATCGATTGATGATGGATAAATATACATTTTTTGGCAGGTAACTAGAAAATACCATTGACTAACAGTGATTTGCACTGGGAACATTTTATGTTGTGGAATGCAATATCTTCATCTCCAGGAAATGTAGAAGAATAGAATAATACTTCATTAGGCCTTGCTAGCTTGCTACAATATAAAAACTCACGGTACCTAATTAATCAGATATCTCAATGGATTTAAAATTTATTAGGAAAAACTTTATTCTACTTATTAGATATTATAATACAATAGCTTTTCCATATTTATGGAAATACGTAGGCTATACGTATAATGTTTGTGGCTCGTATACACTGCTGGAATGCATGCTTTCGTAACTGAACTGTCAACAGAAAAGATAAGAAGGATGGCAGGCATCTCTAACGAGGTAAGATACGATGAAACAATGTCAACAGCTTCATTAGCAGGAGCTGAGGACAGAAACAGATAAAAATACAAATCAGATAACTTGATTATCTTGATCTTGGTCAAGCAGTTAATCCAGTGATTGTCTGGAACAAATCTGAGTCGTTTCTTGAATAAAATTATTGATCGACAACTAATTAAGTACAACGGAAACACGTTTCGAGAGACGATAAATTTGAATTTTCCAGATATGGAACTCGTAATGACTGTGATGGATCTCCGGAAGCTGATACTCATCAAGTAAAGGAAATATCTTTTAGGAGTTGAAATACCACATTTATCAACTTTTTCACTTGAATTGAATGTTGGCTTATTATCCCTTACATCCTGCATTCTTATCCGTGGCTACATTCGGAAGCCTTCCAGAATTAGATAGGATTATAGTATCACTAATGGCTGAGCATCTGTCAATGTCAAGCTTATCCGATGATTGATTCGATGGTTTTGAAGCATGAACTAGTCAACATCAATAACAAACTTATAGCGTTAACAGATAACAATGGCTGATATTCCCTGTAGTAAGGACATTTACTACATTAATCATCAGCAATGCATCAACAGATCGCCAATAGTGAATCTCCTACCCTGAATCAAGGTTGCTTTTTACTGAATCATTTTTCTAACATATTAGCTACTTTTTTAAATCATTTTACAATAATCAAATTCTTCCATTATCAAAATTCTATAAGAATAACATTGAATTTTATGATTTTATTTTGGTTATTACAGCAATTGCAATACTTATTTTACAAGAGACTTTTACATTGGTCATGATGTAACCAGCGACCACAAAACACATTATGTATTATTATTATATGTATCGCCACATAATGTATTATGTGGTCGCTGGATGTAATAACTATTCACGATAAGCTTTAGTGTAGCTTGTGATAGCAATACCCTTGAAATTAAAAATAATTTTTATAGTTTCTTTTTCCCTGAAAACTAGTGCGAACTTGGGAGTTTTATCAAGAAGAACATGATACTATTATAATTGGGATTCACTAATTTTAAAGGCGAACCAACACTGAATTTGATGAAACATTATATTATAGTATGATATATTTAGAAATAATGTAATATCATAGTATGACAATATCATGTTTAGGAATTAAGATACTTCATTAATGATTATCTAGTTTTTCCATCCTCATCAATCGTTGTGTTTTTCAAGGTTTCCCTATTTCTTGGTTGCTTACAATTATTATGATACTAGTGATTGGATAATACTTATATAATACTAATTTTATATTGAGAACGATGTACCTAGAATTCAGTTAGGTTTCAGGTCATCCATACTCTTTATTTGGATTTATTTAAGAGAAGCCAAAACTATCACTAGAGAAGTGCATATATGCTGTAGGCTACCAGAAAAAAATCCCTGACTTCAATAGTATGGGATTAAAATATGTTATGTTATGACTTTTGTTAAAAGAAGTTATTTCTCAAGTTTTTAAAGTATAAACCGATATTTTCATGGCCGTTTTCAATTCGAAAGGTCATTTTGAATGGCTAAGAAAGCTCTTTTACATTCATTCTTCATTGTTATTTCAGTTCAACCATACAGAGAGAACCTGTATTATAGTTTCAGAGTGAAAGAGCATTTTCAATCAGTAGAGTCCATAGAAGTATCATGTTAGACGACATTGTATGAATGACTCAATTTATTCTGTAAGTTATACAATATACTCGTTCGAAGTAATGTACCATTTGTAAGCCACAGGACGACATATTTATCATTTGTAGAGGCTGTGAACATCCATCACTCGTTCACAAGCACTGGCTCTGAGCAAACAACAATCGTTTTCAATTTACGAAGCACTGTTTGGCAAACGACAAAATGCATGGTTGTTATAATGGCACGGATGTTGACGCTCAAAGGCCGTGTCCAACGTTCTTCTCTCGATTTGCGCCAGGGAGCGCGATCAAAATAGCCGTGAATAGCGGTGAAGACTCATGCGTATTTTATGCCTTCTGCTCGTCACCCTAATTTGACGCGAGTGTGAACAACATTGTTGTCAGCGTCTGAAATCTGGGCGCATAATCTTCAGCTTCATTGTGAAGCCCAGCCAGACTGCACGGTTTCAGCGATGCGGCCTCTCTGTTTGGTGATAAGCGAAATGATTTTGCAGAGAGTAAAGTGCAGCTTCCCATGCGAATAATTCAAATTTACACTAGAGCAAAACAGGCGTGTTGTAATATTTTACACCTAGTTCACTTTTGTAAGCGAGCTCGTAAACACACACTAGGAAATTGTATGGTCTGAGCTACCAGCAGTCCATCACCTACTTTTAAACTTTCACATGATAAGTTGCAACTTATTCATCTACCACACCTAAATAACTCTGAAGTTTCAAGACTGTAATCAATATTTTCATGTATAGTTGAATATAGACGTTCTAATTATGTATTTTCAAAGTATAGAACATTATTTCCACAGATGTGACAATTCATTTCCTAGAATGGTGAGCGTTATGTATTTTCTTATGTGAGTGACTAGTGAAGAATGATAGATGTAATCTTGGGGATTAGTGCAACAGAGATATCACAGAACTACACGAAACAAAATTTGTAGAAAATTTATCTATTTTAATTTTTGTTCAGTTTTTCATGTCGCTGAAATGCATTGTTTCCAAAATACATGCATGTAAGCATGAAATGAAAAAACGCAACTTTTAAACCACCCTCATCCCATATGCACAAGGGGTGGGGATGAAGACTTTCGATATGTTCACCTTCTAAGTAGTCCAAACAAAGCTGTGGAGTCAAATATTGTGTTTCAAACGTTTCCTCCAAATTTCCCTGTCAATTATTGATCTATCGTAGTTAAACTGAAGATTTTACACTATAACGGCTGCAACAATCGTATGGAGATGCGTAAAATGATGAAATTATACATTGAATTGAAGAGAATATGATGCTCTATGATCTCATGATAAGCGTAGATTTTTTCAATCAATCAATCAATTTTTGTTAAAAAGTTATAAGGTCGAAAAAATGGAAAAATCGGAGCCGGAATGGTTACTCTTCAAATTGTGACACCTTAAAGAGCTCATATCTAGAAAACTATGAGAGATATATCAAAATGTTACAAATGAAACTTGTAGGCTAATTTGTAAGCTTCAATGTTGTATGTCACAAAAATCTCCGAAAGACGCATATCATTCGAGTTATATGCAAAAAAACAAAATATGATACTTTCAAACCACCCCCACCGCCTTAGCACAGGTGGTAGTGGTGAGGACTTTTGATGTTTACCCCCATTACTATCCTTAAAAGAGCAGCGGGGTAAAATTGTGTTCCCTCTATACCTTTTTCTGAGCATCCGTTGCCAGGACTATAATTGTAAATTAGTGATTTGTTTTAACTTGAACTTGTGACTGAGATAGATAATGCTTCTTGAAATTGTGACTGAGATAGATATGCTTCATAAAGTGTGTGATTGAGTCTGTCATTCTTCATAACATGACATAGCATACGCTTCACTAATTTATTGCCAACTTGCAGTATCCAGGAAATGTTTTTACGGTTACCGTTGAAGAATGAGCTACGATAGTGGGCAATATCCGAATGAAGTGGAGGCGGTTGTGTGTTGAGCGGGCGGACAAGGGCCGGCCTCTGATCAGATGAGGGTGCCCTCGGCTATTCTGGAAATGATCGAAGCAGAGTGGTTCGGAGTAATAGCGGCAAACACGGTGCAAATCATGAACGTCCCGGGGGAGAGGGCGTGCTTACCCTTAGACAACACAACCGTGAATGAAAAATGAAGCGTGCTGTGCTTATTGGGGGCGATCGTTGTGTCATCTCCCGGTGGGAGCGTAAATCAGACGGACGTCGTCCTCAGCGAGGGGAGGGGGGAACTTGCCGGAGGGGCCGGGGAGTCGGCGTCGTCCTCAACCTCAACAGCAAACGACACCAGAACTCCCTCGCATCAACAATGTCACCAAGTCGGATATGACTGCCACTAACAGACCTATTCTATTTGTATGCCTTTGACTTTCATCATCAATCCGTGAGTCGAGTAATCTGCTCATTGTGGTCGGCACAAAATAACGATTCTCATTGTTTACTTGTCCTCCATTGTTGAACAAGTGGACTGTCAAGTAGGGGAATCGGGATATTATGTAGGCTATAGCTTAACATAGATATTGATTCTGAGAGTTGCCAGAGTAAAGAGTTGAGAGCGATATCCTCTTCGGAATTTTTAGGGCCAATCACATTGTGTTTGTTTTCATATCAGGTTAGTTGATATTCCTCTTCAACAGAATGTAGTACATTGACTTCTTTATAAACCAGTTTTGAAAGTTCTATGTGATCTGAGTAATCTGATTTTCTTGATAAGATCGTTGATAGTCAATACTTTGTCAAATATATCTATATCAATATCTTTTCAACACGTTACATTTTTTTTCACATGCTCTCTTTTCTCATTCAATTCCTCTACACTCTCTATACACTCTATCTCACTAATACAACTCACCAAAGCTTCTCTTATCACTCTATTACTGGGCAACCTAATTAATTCATTGTCTTTTACGGTATACTAATCCGTACATCCGTTTACTCACACACTACTGACTACTGCACCCATTGAAACTCCCATTATTTTTGAATTTCAATGAATACGGTAAATATTTGTTAGAGCGTATGGAGTCCATGAATGGTGAGATCTCTACAGGTGCAAGTTGCAATCAAAACATCTGTGACATTACCGGAGATTACTGTTGTTAATTTTGGATTGAATTAGAGTGAGTTGAGTGGTGTCAGGTGAGTTTGTCGTTGGGTCAGGGAGGGAGCAAGGGAAAAGGGACAAGGGACGAGTCCGGACGGACGGAAAACGCACGGTGGTGTGTTGCCAGTCGCCGTAATTAATAAGGTTTAATCCGATGCGCAGCTCATAGGTGACCGGTGGACAGGGCAGCCGACTCGGTCTCCCGTTGACAAGCGATGACAGCGCCAAATTATCGAGCTAATTCCCTCAGCCCGTGCACGACGTGTATTAATGACACACAACAGCTGCTATCGCCGACCATTAAGAATAAAGTTCCACCGACCAACCAGAATCTATCTTTGTAGATCGTATTTATACACGGCTAGCTTATAAAGTCAGACACTCTTTCCGCACGATTTATTATTTTGGCACATTATAATAATTTATACGGTATTACTTGGATACTTACAGTGATACATTGGACGCAGATGGCTGACATTTATAACCCCGAGTATATAATTAAACCTGAATCTGGCTCCACTTCAAAGCATTAAACGCTTGCTTTTCGTCTGCCTAATTAATATTGATTACACTCTTTCTCTCTGCTGGCTGGCTACAAAAAACGAGCAACCAATTATTTTCGGCCGATTTACGGCTATCAAAGTTGATTAACATCCTTGAGTATCGCTGATACAGACTTCAGCGTTGTACTACAAAAACAAGCAGCTCAGTTAAAAGCTTTATAACTCTATAAGATACGCTTCGAGGTTTCAAGTTTGAAGATTGAACACGCTCGATAAAAATGTGACAACAACAGCTTTGACAAATTGCAAGATAAATGACCTGTAATATCCATCACATCAGAATGATAATAATCGAAACGTCTTTTGAGAACTTCAATGCTAAGATTTATGTCTGATGATTATTGATTTTACAAAAAAGGATGACGCAATCAACATGATCAGTTTTGAATCTCAATTACATAATTGAAAGATCTCACAAATTCAAATATCCATCCAGGGATAGGAAAAGAGGATCCATGATATGAATATAGTGACCCACAAATGTCCCAATATGTTACATAACGTTCTAGGTAGTAACTTTTTGAAAATTCTGTATTTTTAAATGAGTTGATCTTCACAAACCTCATACAATAATTCAATCTGGAAGGAACATATTGGAAAATATGGATCAATTATATTATCCTTATTTAAAGAGTTTGACAAATTTACGACAGAACTTGAGTTTGTGGCCTTTAGTTTTGTAAGCTTTGTTTGATCAATAAATTCTGTTATTTACAATATTTTCTTCTGAAAAGAACAATTTCCCCTTTGTTGTAGTTCAGACATTGTATTGCTTGTGAATATTAAATATTAATGAAATCCTTCCACACAAATGATATATGAATAAATTCTAATAGCAGAACCATTATTGTAATAATAATCACACTTAATAAATGGAAAATCGAGGTGTAATAGAAAACAGAAACAATCAATTATTATTGCTATTATTATTAATGATTATTATTATTACTATGCATTCATTTTTTTCGAGGACCAGTGAACATCTGTGCGTATCTGATTCCAAAAGAAATCTGATACTCGATAAACTACATGTTGATGAATAAGACTTGATTAAAAGGATCATTTTGGAAAGTCTTCACTTGTAAAAAGGCGATGTTAATTATTATTACTGTCAGTGTAAATTTTTACAGAATTGATTGTAACAGGAAGCTGGGTGTCGATTTCGGAAGACAGGAAGAGCCCTACTCTCCTCACCCTTGCCAGGTAACGGATTTCCCCAGTAAAGTCTGGTATTATTTAACGGGAGGAAAGCGAATAAGAGCTGACGTCTAATCTGATAAGAACAGATCTAGATGGCCGGCCCCACTTCTCTCCTCGCTGACATCATCTTTGTCATCCTGGGTTTTCGCCTTTTCTCTCTCTAATCCCTTTTTTCTCCCTACTTATCCTTTTCTCTTTTCATCTCTTGGGTTCTCATCTCATCCCTCTGTGATTTGGCTCGCTCCATTAACTCAAGCAGCTGTGAAGCCGTTCCGATCGCATCGATCTTTCTGCTTTTACGGCAAAGAGATTTGGCTTCACCACTTGTCCCAAGCGAAAAACTTCCTAATTTCTGCCCTGCAAGTCGTATTCAGTGAAAAATACTTTCTCTTCCATAAAATAGGGCGGAGCCAATTCATCCAATGAGAGCTATGAAAATAGATTTGACAAAATGCAATTATTATTGTATGAGAGTGTCAATTATTTGTGATTGATAACTGGCTCCATGTGAAATATCAAGGAATAGAAAATTGCATTCAATCATGATTTTTTTAGAATCTACAGTGCAGTCTATATGCTATCATAGAAAAAACATATAGAAGTGTGATAGACAGGAAATTGTTGAAAATTTCGGAAAGTAATGTGAGAAACTTTCTGCGCTCTGCTGAATAAATGGGTTTTGAATGAATAACTAAATTGATAAACCATAAATCATATTGTACATAATGTGATGATGGATTGAATTTCTGTTAATCCATTTGGAAATAGAAGCACATGAAGATGACAGAATGGTACTATTGATTATGATGATTACATTTTTGAGCAAAGCTCATCAACTCTGAAATTTGATTATGAGGGAAGAGAGCCCACATCCATTATTTGTCGTATTTTAAAATTATAGACAAAGGTTCAAACAGAGGGAGTTTTGACAAATTTTGTACATCCTGAATTCCTGACATATATGCAGATGTTTCTCTATTTTTGAAGCCCCAATAGAGATATAATGCAGCTTGAGAACGTAATTAAGGGACATTTTTCAACGCTCGATCATATTTTTAACAGACTGGTCATTAGACATTATAAAATTTGGCATATGATGGAAATATCCGGTCCATATAAACAATCCCAGCTATCCATCATTCTACCCGCATATTAGGCACTTAGCTCATGAAAACACTATTTCCATCAGCTGCTAGATACAGGAATACAATAATTAATTCGGTTGTCAAATAATTTTTCGACTTTTTCTTGTGGATTCCTTCAGAGGGCAATGAAAAAGTTGATGAGCTAATTTGGAAGAGCATCTCGGCAGGAGGTTAGTACGCCTCTACTGTTAAAGTGAAATGCTAATGAAAATGAGGCAGCTGAAAAATGAATATGGCTGGACACCTGTTGGTTTCAGCCAATAAGGCTTAAATGAAGATTTTTATGCCTTGTAATGTAACTATTTATTTCTGAGAGCATAATGAGCGAGAATATGAATTTTATGCTTCATTGCTCATAAATTGGGGGAATGAAGTCTGTATTACAATGAGATGTTGTAGTCGAAACACGAATATGATCAATGTGGATGATATGGACTCCTCGAACTCGCAGCTATTGCTAATTGCAATAGTGATTAGTATAAACTATAGTACATACAGTATTTGTAAATTTTGCCTGAAATGTAATTTCCTACAAAAAAGACCAACTCATTCAAAAATATAATGATATTATGAGAAAGTGAAATAGCATTTATTATCATCAAGATAATGTCATTTAGACATGTCAAGATATTATCATTTAGATCATCATGATAAATTGACAATAGAAAATGATGTTTATTTACATGATGTATACATTTTTCCAGATTGAATTGTAAGTGAAATGACTCCTTTCACCAACAATTCATAATTTTATATAATCTCCTGACAAGTGAAAACTTGTTATGAGTTATCGAGCAGTAGGGGGATCAAGTTTGAGAGCACGTTCTAAAAGATAAAGTGGCTTATTAAGATTTTCAAACCAAACTCTATTACTTGTCTGTAATCGAGTGCGTTCGAAAAATATATAGCTTTCAAGTTCTTCACTTGGACGAGCAGTTACAAGAAAATAACCGCACTTGTTGTTATTAACACCCAGCATAAACACATAAAAATCTATGCACTCCAGCATCCAACATGACACGGTTGATTTGAGTTGAAACGTTATGGCGTTATTCACTG
This sequence comes from Nilaparvata lugens, assembly GCF_014356525.2. Taxonomy (NCBI): domain Eukaryota; kingdom Metazoa; phylum Arthropoda; class Insecta; order Hemiptera; family Delphacidae; genus Nilaparvata; species Nilaparvata lugens. The sequence goes on along the minus strand of NC_052504.1, from coordinate 70,686,922 downwards.
GACTTGCCATGTATTATTGAGCAGCGAAGCGAGACGACGGTGGTGAATGACGATAAATCATTTGACTGCGGCCATAAATACAGCACTAAGAAGACGGCCAAACTAGATGATGAACGACCGCGCGCGGGGAGAGGCAATGTGAGAAGTTGAATTATAAGTTGGTCGGCAACGCAGAATGATGTGTAAGAGGGTCGAACGAGAAGACGGATAAAGTTCAACTTGCCGGGTTAATGGCATAATCTGTAAAAATATCCAGCGATATGTGGAATTTAATGGTTTCTAGCGGCGATATATAAAACAATAATGGCCGCTATAAATACGGTCTCGCTCGCTCCTAGTGGGAGACTAATAGCTGAGTGTCCGCTCAGGGAAGGACAGCAGATGACGTTCAGCCAGCCCCAGCACAGGAGGCGCCCATAAAACGCAGCCACGACACAGGCCCCATTAACCGACGAGAAGGCAATAAAAGACGTAGAAAACAGCAGTTATATTATTAGAGAAAGAGCCTTATTGATCTGAAGGGGACATTTCATTAGGACAGCCCTTGGCACTTCGCCTGTAGGCCGAGCTGCCCCTACCCACCACCCTTCCTCCAGACAACCCTCCACTTGGACACTTTCCGCAAAAGTATCCGGTTAGCTTTGCCAATGCTGTAAAAAGTAACATATTACTCATCGACTTGCAATGATTGTGCAAGGTGTGAAATGCTTTGTTGTTATTGATGCACAATATATTTCTCATATTTTTGTCCCATTGAAGAGATTATTTATTATTACAGAATTAATGGAATGAGACAATGATAAATTGACATTATTATTATGATATCGATATAATGGAATTACTGACACTCACGATCTGACTATCAGGCCGTCATAAGAGTATAAGAATAGACTAAAATACAATAAGCTTATTATAAAAATAAAAACACATACGATTAGGAAGTACACATACACCGTGAACCACGAAGAGGTTTACACGTTCCATTTATATTACGTGCACCGTATTATTCATGCACCGAAATTTTTTTAAATTTTACACAATCTACAAAGTCATCATCATCATCATCATCGTCATGGATTAGGCTTTTCAAGCCTGTTCCGGCGTCCATCTCTTCCTCGGTCTACCAATACTTCTTCTGCCTATTGGCTTGTGGAGTAGGGCATTCAATGGGAAACGGTCTTCAGGCATTCTAAGGACATGATCTGACCACTTATTTCTATATGTTTTTATCAAGCTCAACACTGGTTGGACATCACATTCTCTTCTTATATTTTCATTCCGAATCCGATCCTCTCTTGTGCATCCTTTGACTTGTCTAAGGAAACGCATCTCTGCTGACTGTATTCTTGATTCAAGCTTCCTTGTCAGCACCCATGCTTCACTTCCGTAAGTCAAAGTGGGTATCGCCATGGTTCTATAAAATTTGATCAAGGTGTTCTTCCGGGTTCTACCTTTAAGGGATCGAGTGATTGCTTCGCATATCAGGTTGAATTTTGATATCTTTTTTTGGACATCCTGCTCGTAATCATATGTGATGTCGCAGCCTAAATATTTGAAATTTGAAATCTGCTCCAGAATCCTGTCTCCTAATACTATTTTACAATTTACTACTAATACAATTTACAAAGTAGGTTCTAAAAGTATTGGAAACAAAATGGCGGCTTATCGAAAATTTTATACACAATCCTTGAAAATGGCACATCCCTACAGAGTTAATAACAGGTGGTCCCTTTCTCATCAACAGCAATTACAACCTCATTCAAAAATGAAAGTTCCGTTTCCACCATGCTGTAATTGCATTCAACTTTGATCGATTACTAACTTCTTCCAAACTATTCCATCGCAATGTTATAAAGTCCACCCGGAATATTTCAATCTCAGAACAAGTATGTTTCAATTTCCATGTAACTTATCTCAGTTGTACTGTCCTCGCATTAAATAGAAACAATATTGTCAGTAGGTTAGCGATGTACCTGGGGCTTTCTAACCTGGCCGGATAACTTGCGCAAATGCTGTGGGCAGTGGCGGTCACAGAAAGAGTGCACCAGCCGTGTTATGAGCCTTTTGCCCACAGATCACAGAAAGAGTTCACCAGTCTTTTGCCTTTTGCCCTACACCGGGATTTATTAGCGGCGACTAGCGTAGCTGTGTATTGTATACAGGGCACTGTGTTCTATAGCGCAAACTGTCAGCATTGGTTGGATGGGAAGCATTGATGAGGGAAGCTGGACGGTAAGAAGTGAATAGAGGCGGGCGACCCAATAGTTGGTTGGTTGGCCGCCAGCGGGACATGAGACACGAGACATGATATTTTATAGTGGTGAGCGCCACAACTGAGCACTGCTTGCACTGCACGTAATTCGTACAGGGTGGTCGCTCCCTCATCGCTCAGAGCAGTCTCCTTCCACCTCCGTTTTCCCTCTTATCTCTTGCAGCACTCAGGATGTCTTTTGAAACTCCTATCCAGTCTTGTACAATCTTTAATCAACAGGAACGTGTTGAGGGTACAGTACAAGAAAAAATATTTATTTTATAGATAAACTATTATTTGATAAGAGGCTGGCAATGGACTCTTCATTCGATTTTCAAATCATATTTGCAGCTCAGCAAACTTGCGTCATCATTGAAAGTTCAAATACCAAAAACGTTTATTCGATATGCAACCCTAGAGAAAAGTTAGCTTTGAAAGATATGAGATACCCCATACTATAGTGCGTTTGTTCCAAATTTCTCAAGCCGATAGTCCTAGTAGATCTTTTTCGTGAAGCTATGTGACGCTGGTAGTCTCTCATACTGTTCCGTTCTTACACTCTCACCCAGCCAAAACAGTAATAACAGACAGTAATCGGCTTGAGTTAACATAAAATCAGCTTGAAAGTTGGAACATAGCCTACCATGGAATATTCACTTCTGCTTTTTTCTCTATGATGCAACTCAAATGGTCATAACAGTTTCTCAATTTCAAAGGGATCCATTTTTTCAAGAAAAACAGGTAGTCATTTTGAAGATTTGATGATAAAAAATTTTTATCATTTTTCAGCTTGAAAATCGAACCAGTGGTTCCATCGGAATCATATTTACAAGTTTTATCTCTATGATTTTTTATGCGCTCCTACCCTCCACCCCATCCAAACGTCACTCAGGCACCTTCCACCCCAACACACAAGTCACTCACCCACCACCCCACCCACAAGTCAGCCTTCATTCTTAGTGCTCAGGCTGGTCACAACTTTTCTTAGTTCTTCAGCTTGTTCACTTGTCATATTGACAGTGATCGTGGCTAGTCCTAGGACATAGTATTTCCAGACGCACTTCACATATAATTTAGATTTCCGTATTATATATGTTTCTCTGGCATTTTCGGCCGGTAAAATGGATTCAAGACATACGGTGAAGGGAAAGAAGAAGTTGGTTCTTTCAGCCAGGAGAATGAAAAGGCGGCTACCACCAGAATTTCATGCTAACAGACGTAGAAGGTTAGTTGATTTCATTTCATATAATTAGATAAATTAAAATGTCACGTACTTTAGGCCTACTATAATATGAAGCAAATCATGCTTTGAATAATTGATATTGTTATTATGTAAATATAATTATATTCTCAGTTCGTATTATCTCAAGAGAGGTATTTCGTTATGTATGTTTTTATGTTTGTTAATATGAACAAACGTCAACGTTATTGACAACGCTATTCGCATAATTATTCAAGATATATGTCTGAATGGATAGGTACAGAGAGCAACCGGGTGATAGAAAAGCATGGCAAATTTGAATTGATCTTACAAAACTCACAGTACACTATTATTTAAAAGTAATGTTCATAGTGAGGTGATACAAATGCGACTAGATATTTCAAGAATCGGTTTTGTACAATATTTTTGTTCAGAACATACTGTTAACGATGTGACCTGAATTGAATTTATAGACTGAACCTATTTTTAATTCTGTAATCTTATCTGAATTTAGGAGAAAAATAGCTCAATGTAAGCTCTTTTTTCTCTCCTGATCATTGTGATTCCTGTGGAAATGAAGTACCAGTGAGAAGAGTGTAGAGAAATTGCAAATTATGTAGACTATATATGAAAAAATGTCTGCAAAGTGATTTTTGAACATTTCAGGATTGAAGAACAAACCTTATCGCTCGAAGCGCCTTCATCTTCCCAGGCTGACAGTGTCTCAGCAGATGCCATTTCTGTATCCACTGAGAACTTTCAACCCAGGTAAACTTTGTAATTTCAAGATTCGAATTTCCACAATCTCACTTGCATTATGTTACGACAGGTTAAGAATTTACAATGAATAGTTTGCGACTCACAACACTTTATATTCAACTTTGAAGAATTTATAAGCATCACTTATACATGAAGTGAATTAAATAGAGAAAATTGTGATTGGAAATGTTCCCGATCCCAATGCTCATTACTTCTAATAAAGTAATTGGATGCTAATAATAGTCAAATGTATTCAATTAAAATTGTATGTCTCATGGTTGTCTGATCCTTCTCTATATTCCCTATAGGAATTCACCCTCCACCATAAATACAATTATACCCTTACGAAGACAATATTTAGTATCACAGTAGCCCATTCTCTGTGTTGGAAATATGAATTTACAAATCCATTTGCTTCATACATTTTCTTTCCATATCCCATAATCACAAGTTTCCAGAATAATTTTTTTCTAAATTTAATTGCAGTGCAACGTCAACTCCTAAAGGAAAGAAGAGAAGACCACACAACAGAAAAGTACCAGTGCATTTGATGAAATGGAGATTACAGCAAAAGTAAGTAACTTAATAGTTTACAGAATATAATTATCAGCGAGTATAGTAAATTATTATTTCCCTCTATAAAAAGAAGTGAAGTTTTTTATGGTCCATATCCTTGTATCTACCAAACCACCGGTTATTTTTGATAAATAAAAATAACAATTGAAAAAACGAATAAGCCAACACATACATTATAATATAAAAAACACATATTTGAATAATGATACTTGGAATAGACATTCACATTCAAAGTTATATAATATTATTTTCTATACAAACATAACGTTTCCAGGCATTTCTTTAACTATGATTCAATTATTTCCCAAATTATATTCATTTAAAATTTAATTCAATGAGAATTAATACATCAGACCTATAAACTTTTCTTTTTTTGTAAAGGAAATCTAAAGGAGAAGAAAAATCTGGGCCATCAACATCTTCTTCCACCTTAGAGTCAAATCTAAAAAAAGCGTCCTTGATTGCACCTCTGATTTTGCTACAATTGCGCCACCATTCCCCTCAATTGGTCTACAACCAGCTTTGAACCATGAGATTGATACCACCTCAATGCGAAATAGTGGAGTTTCTTACGTGGAGAGTAACGTCTGTGATACTTTACTAACAAGGTATATCATCATCTCAACTTACAACTAATTTCATATATACGAATATGGTGTTCTCTATACTTCCTAACAAGTAGAATGTATTTTGGTCACTGGTCCACTTTTTTCTATATTCTATTGTTTTTTTCAACTGTTATATAAAGCTTTGTTGGATCAACCCACAATATTACTCATTGAGAAATATGATTTTGGACTAGTATTGTCTTGGAAGAGAAGATTCACAATAAGATCAATTTTATTAGAAGATGAATGATTCAGCTAGGTTGTGTTGAAGGCGTTTGTAGATGCTAAACAAGAACGAGAATAATTTTTCATAGTTAATATTTAATACTTTTAGTAAGATAAATATTTCTTCAAGCTAGTATTTCGAAGCTAAAAAAACAAATATAGCCTACAATATGAAAATAGCGATAATGAGTCGATCACCTGACTAATATTTATTTGAAATTTTAGTACAGTATAAATAAATTCCACACTAGTTAATTTGAAATTTTAGTACAGTATAAATAAATTCCACACTAGTTAATAAGACTAATATTACTAGTTCATTCATGCAATAGGCGCCTCTTCCAAACCTGAAGAGACTTTCTGCACACCGTTCTACAACAGAAAATATTACAATGGGCTGAAGTGAGAAAGAGTGTGACAGGGATGGGGGAGAAAGCATGAAACTATCATTCGCCAAACGCGTTTCTCTCTCACAGCTGTATAGCTTCTCCAAACTTAGGGGTTGGAAGCGATTGTCAGAGAGAGTGCGAGTTGGGTTTTGTTTGGATTTGGAGTATTGCTTGTCATGTTGTTCTGTCTGCTGTGTCAATGGCTATATAATACAGTATACAGTTATATATGTGTGTCAATATGGAGTATAGTGTTATACAGTATATATATATATATATATATATATATTATATATATATATATATATATATATATATATATATATATATATATATATATAAATCATATAGAATTACTTTCTTCAGCTCAATTGGTAAGGGAGAAAGAATACATAGATACAAGATATTCACAGGCATACGATTATCATTTCTGAGAAAGATTATCGACATACTGTGATATATAAACCTACTCTTCATCGCTATAAACTTCAGAGAGAGAAGTTCATTCCAATACTAAAACTAAGTATAATTCCAAGTTGACATTTTTTGTAAAATGATATTGGCCTAATTACTATAGATCTTGAATTTGTCTCTATGCTCTCCTAGTTCTCTTTACGCACACAAAAGCAGACATAGGCGGAGAAACATTATTATGTCTGCTTACTCTGGCATGCCGAAGTTGATATTCTCCCCGTCTGTCTGCTGCTATGTGCGTGCGCCAATAAAATAAAAAATCTCAATCATTTTTCAACATGTTTCGATAATTAATCACCCCCATTTAATTACAGATATGATGAGTATCCAGATCTAATAGTTGAGCCGGATGGAAGACCACCCAAAGACGATTTTAATATTATTTCTGACCGATTTATTGTGGACGGCAAACATCTTGTGCAAGAATTGAGATCTTTGGACTACCATAGATACGAGTGTGAAAAAAGTGATAATGGTTATATGACACTGGTGTCTTCAACTTCAAAATCATCAGAATGGACAATGAAGTTCGTTGTATGGACAGCTCCACGAACCAGCTGCCATAAATGCGTTTCAAGAAATGGAAGAAATTCAAGTTCAGCCTTGCGGTTTGTTTGTTGACAAAGAACATGACTTCTTGGCGGCTTCACCTGACGGACTGGTCGGAGGTGATAATCTGATTGAGGTGAAATGTCCGAAGTCTGCTGAAAACCTCACTATCAGCGAAGCCGTGATCAAAGTGAAATCATTCTGCTTGGAAAAACTACGTTGTGGAAACGTCCGTCTCAAGAAAAACCACAATTATTATTACCAGGTAAATTCATAGGTGATTTTTGATATATCTAACCCACAATAACGGAAACTTTCAAAACCGTCATGAAATAAACGTGAGATTAGAAAAATAATTTTATTTATGACAGAAAAAACTTAAAAACTTGCCACTTAGGGATCAATATCGGGGCACCGAGCTTCGCTCTGGAGTACAAAAGCATATAAGCATAAACGCATAGTTTATCATATTCATAAGTGATAAGTGAGTGTTATTTTGTTATTCAATTTGTTTTGTAAATAATCTAAGTTAGAACGTTTATGTTTTCAAATATTTGAACTGAAAATTTGACCTGAATTCAAGTGTATGGATCATAACCTACTTTTTGGAATATTTATAGTGTTTAAATCAAAATTCGGGGAAGAAACCGTTTTGGGCTATGCCTGTTAGTCCTTCCCCAATCATTTTGAAGAATTGAGTTCTGTTTATCAATAAATAAATAACAAGCGAAGCTCGGTGCCCCGATATTTTGTTAATCAATATTGCAAGATAATACTTCTCATGGGATAAACTGATTGATTGCAATAGTTCAACAGCTGAACATAATTCTGTCTCACTCCTACACAGGCACTCCCATCTTCAGTTATTGACAGAGGGCTAAATTATCAGCTGTTTTACCAAGGATGAATAACTATTATCCTAGTTTGTCTACGTTTAATCATAGAGAAATAATAGCGTAAATTATGCTATTGTTTCTCTCTGGTTTAATTCATTGAATTGACATTTGAAAGTGACAGTATTTTTCGAAAAATGTTGAGCAAGCCTAAATAACAAGATACAATAAGGTACTGGCTGATTCATTAAAAAAATTAGTAGCCCCTCATGATACCATAGGATGATAAATTGTTTCATACGTGCACGTTTACCTAACAATGTGTGGAATTTTCTAAGTTGTGCTGTTTCTTGATTTTTCAGGTGCAAGGGCAACGGGCAACTACATGTAGCTGAGAAAAAATCTGTTATTTTGTAGTATGGACAAAAAAGATATCCATATTGAAAAGATCGAGAGGGATGACAGGTTTTGGACCGAGAAGATGGAGAAAAAATTAATTTATTTCTACCATCACGCCTTGTTGCCAGAGATACTGGATCCTCGAACTTGTCGAAGTATGGCAATCAGGGAGCCATCAATCCCATTTTCTCATTTTTCAATAAAGTCTCATTGAAAATTATCACATCTATTGGTTTTTTGTTTGCCCTTCTTGGTTCTTATAAAATAAACAGTTGTAATAACATTAAAAATTAAGAGCATGGATTAAAAACGTTGACCACACACCTTAAAGACCTAAAGGTATATGAACGAACTTAATATAGTTAGAATTAAAATTAAATCAAGATAATAATATTTTTTCAACTTTACTGTATGAACAGAGATATTGTGGAATTTCTCCATATCAAGGTGAAATGAAAGCGATGTTGTCAGTTCCACATAATTTTTTTTTGAACGAATAAACTAAACCAATATGGCTCAAATAAATGATGTGGAACTGACAATATCGCTCTTATTTCACTATTCTATTGAAATTATATACAAAAAATATTTGAAAATATCAGCAGTATGTACAACTTTTCTTATCATAAACTATTCCATCATTGTATACAAATCGAATTTATACGATTTCCAACTTGATTAACCTGTATATTTGCAGTTATTGAACGAAAGCTATAACATGATTTGACGACATTTATTGAGGATATAACCAATACCTACTAAATAGAAAGCTATTACTAAGTAATAGCGGGTATTGAATCAGGGTAACATTGGAATTATTGTGTAAGAAAAAATGTGTGGTGACATCACCAAACCAGTTGATGGGTGTCTGTGTTTTGCGAGTAATCATACAGAATGTCTGTCGTTTATGTGTCAACACGTGATTTCAGCTGTCTGTCTTGAATTTTGATTCTGTAATATAATATTCTGTTTTCAATAAGTGATTCTGTTATTCAATAATATATAAAGTATTCATAAAGTTCTATACATTCACAAACACATGATGAGTAATATTATTATACGAATCGCGGATTTCAAAATTAGTACAATACTTCCTGAGTGAGTTTTACAGCTCGGGAGGTTCACTACAGTCATGTGAAGGAAAGAAAGACATTAGAGGTGTAGGTGGTGATAGACAAAGGATGAGCGGGTGTGAAATGGGTAGGTGGTGACAACTATTGAGGGTTGAATTTGCAATGACAATGGAAACTGAAAGAAGTTAGGACGAAGGACAATGCTGACAGAAGAGGGCTCACCTTCATTGTTTTGATGTTTCAACACTACACTCAAGTTCACACTACAGCTATTCATTTGTTTTATTTTTGTCATTGCACAATAATCGTAAAATTGTTGATTGAACCATTACGCAAAGAAATATATTTTGTGAATTGCAAACTTTGTGAATCACTCCCACAACAATAACCATGATAATGGTCACTGACTATAGATCCAAAGAAAGAAAGTTCTGAGACTAGTTAGAAAGGAAATGAGAAAGAGAGTGAGAGAATATGAGAGAGAACGAGTAAAAAGGCTCACAATCAATGCATTAGGCAGTGAACTGACCGTGTGCTACTGTTCTGACTCTTTCTATTTATATAATAATAGAGACCTGGGAATATGGATTAACAGCTCATTAGAATGCCCTATTTGTAATATGAAAGAGAAGGAATTTGTGGAGCATTTTCTGTTGAGGTGCCCGATGTATGGTGGAATAAGAAGACACTATTTAGAAAAATTCACTAAAAATGTGGTTACTGACGATGACAAACTCATGGTATTACTTCGAACTTTATGGAGCAGAAAATCAACCGTTTGTATGTGTATACAATGAAAGCAATCGAAATCAGATCTATGATAATAAGCACTTGAATAATGTCCGATAATTATAGTCAGGAAACAGAGGATATCATTGAAAATATTAAAAGTATTCGATGCTCATTTTAGACGGTTAAGTGGGGAATGCATTGAGCTGAATAAAGTAAGTTTGATGGGGATAGATTGAGCTCTAAAAATTAGATAGTTGGAAAAGATTATTGTATGTGTGATGGATTATTATATAAAAATGTATTATTTGTCTAGAATTTATTATTGTTGAAGTTAATACTGTTATTACTCGTTTTGTTAATAAAATACGAATAGGTAGATATTTAAAACTAGAATGTTATTATTGTTGATTTCTATAAATGGTATTTTATTAGTATGTAAGAAATGTAGTATTGGATAAATTTTATGTAAAATTCATTATTTTCGTAGTTGAACTGTTATTGCACGTTTATAAAATATGTATAGGTAGATATATAATACTGGAATGCTATGATTGATGGATATTAGGGAATTGTTATTAAATGAAAATGTACAGATTGATATTTTATTTTAAAATTTCAAATTTTTTGATTGTAATAGATATATTCTTCTGTATATTAGGAACATATACTTACTAAAGTACTCTTACTTGTGATATATATTTAAAGCATATATGATTTAAGACATACCAGTAATTTGATATCATGGAATGTAATGACTGTATTCAACTCAACTCGTTGTATTAGCATATGTGCTTGAAACAAATAAATTTATTCATTTATCATTATTATTTTACTGTTCTGACTGCGTGAACAATACACTGCAATTGAACAATGCATTGGAACTAAAAACGCGCTTCCGACAGAACCGTTAAACCGATTTGTTTGAAATTAAATTTTTAATTTGCCTTTAAAATGACTACCTTCATTACCTAATTTTTTTCTTAATATAAAAATTATCAATTGTAAAAACTTATTCAAATTGGAAAAAAATTAAGCATATGGTAGCGAGTTTCAAACCTTTAAGCTGATTGCAAAACAGTTTTGGTCTTCCATATTGGACTAAAAATAAGTGAGTAATCACATAAAGTAATTTGACCCCAACAGTGCTGCTATCTATAGGGCTAGAATCACAATTTTTTCCATGCTGATTCGCCTTAATATACGGTTTCATCATAAGAAGCCGAACGCGTATCTTGGAAGTGAGAAATGAAATAATAAATTCAATGGATAAGAACAGATTTATATACCTTGAAAACGTCAGGCTCGTATCTAGTACATCTGAAAAATATTAAAGGCAGACAGTTGCCAGCACATGAATCAAATAAAGTTGATAATGCTAGTGGAAAGGAAAACTAGCAAGCCTCGATTTCTCATTGAACACGTCATTCGTTGGCATATTGCCTGCCTGATTTTAATTGAAACATAACAGAGCAGTGCTTGTCGTGATTAACGAGGGATTCGAATGTTCATAGTCAATTGTAAATGTCAGCGGTAGTGTTGAAGGGCTGGTGAGGGGGAGGAGGTGGTGAACAAGAGCAGATAAATATCTCGTGAGAAACGTTGAGAGGGGGGGCGACGTGTAAGACTGGAACACCCACGCTCGTCGATTTGCATCTGTGGCAGGGCTGTAAATTCGAGGCGTCTAGAGGCGCGGGGCACCGGATAAAAGTTAATATTACATAATGGGATGGGCCGTGTATAATCAAGACAGTCGAGTGTTGATAGCGGCCGTATCTGTCGTGTAAATTGCAGCCGAGCCCGTGGGGGGGGCCGGGGGGCTGCGCCTAACGAGACCTCGGCCAAGATAAGGACTGTATTTTAAGGCGGCTTCACGCGCCCCAACATATACTCGCTCGCTCAAGACTCGACTCTTCCGTTCCTTGGAAGCGTGAGCCCGCAATTATCTCCCAGCTCGTAATGATGCCAACCTATTTATTCATCACGGCCCTCTGCTCCCTTAGCCGATAAACTACAGCAGATACAAACGTCGCTGCAGTAACACACACAATACTTACACATAATTTGTTCTCACATGTTTCTTCCTACTTGATTATGTTCAGTGAATGCGAAAGGTTTCTGGAATCGAGCAGGAACTAAGATATTTGTCGTGGGCCACCTGTTCCACCCATGAAGCAACTGGAAAACGACATACATTTCTCTGAAAAAGGTTCTTCAGTGGTGTAGTATTGTTGTTGATTTACATTAATTTCAGTTTCAGTTGAGGTATTCTTTTACGTTGTCACGTTATTTTTTATAATTAAATAACGATTAGCCTCCTGCTTGGCATCAATCGGTAGAGCATGAAAATATTTTAATAATTATAAAATTCAGGTCGTGGTTTTTACTAGGATATAGTCTCATAAAAATCTTTATAGGCCCAGATATGAGCTTCCACAATAATACTGATAATTTATTAAATATATATATATATAAAGCTTATAGCCTACAGTATAGAGGAATAAAAAATAAATCATACACCATAAAAATTTGACACATATTAACAAATATCTCAAAAATAAATCAGAGCAAAATATATAGAGCGACAGAAATATATAATATAAGACAAAACAATAATCGAAATCAATAAAATATCACAGGCCAATACTATTCTTTAAGTTCTATAGCACGAAACGCTACCATGTGCTTTCATTTTATGATCATATGCATTTATCTGCATGCAGCTTCGATATCAGCTTGCTGATACTTGTCAACTTGGACGATTCTATTTAGAATCTAAATTTCTTAAGTCAGCATGATAAATTGACAAACTAGTAATCCAAATATATATATTTAATTCTATAGTTTCTAATAGATTTCTTTGTAATAAATAAATTTTTTATCTCAGGGTGCGAGATTCGGCACCTGATGGAATAGATAGATCAATTCATCTAGTGAATCAGAGCTACATTAAATTATGGCAAATTATATTGTAGAAATTAATGATCATATAAATAATGTATTAACAGCCTAGATCTTAGTATTCTTTGATTGATGGATCATTTGATATATGGACTGATTCGTTACTATCTAATAAAATATCTTTTATACTATCTTTACTTGCGCAAGTATTTTTACCAAATTCTTAATTTATAAAAAAACCTTTCGACGAGCTAGCTTTGATTCTTATTTAATTTCGAAGCACTGAGGGCGCCCTATCACTATTTCAATATTTTTCACTCACGTGCCGGAATTTTCTATGAGCTGCTGGTGTCAACACAAACTCCTGGTGGTCCTGGATTATTGTAGCCGGAGTCGTCTCTTCCAAGGGGTTATAACATTATTCAAAAATGACTTTTGCTTTACATTAGCATCACAAAGTCTTATGAGAAAATTTAGTACTTCAATTTAACTTTAAATTATTAAAAGGTACAGTAAGGTATTGCGCTCTATAATTTTTGGTGACCTCTCATGGTGGTAGTTGGCAGGCGAGTGATTGGTTCTCCTTTCTCATTTTTACAATTTTCATTTCCGATTTCCAAATTTACATAAAATTTAAATATTCTGTTCCTCCGCCATTCAAGGCTCAAATAGATCGTACCAAACTATTAAATTATTACTTATGTTACATCTTTCATAATTTCTTTGCCTTTGGGCCGTATACAAATTATAAACTGTACAACAATAATTTACAAATTTTTATCATTTGTAGAAATATATACAAATATATTTGAACTGGCTCACTATTGCCGCCTATCAATTGCCACTATTTGATTGGTGCATGCAAATTATTACAGTATTCATGCGCCCAGTAACCTCCTACTTCCTTAATACATTTAATTATTTTTGTTGGGGTTTTTTAAGATGCCTTTCACATGCCAAGTAATTTTATAAAGGTTATAGATTGATTCCTAAATTACAACAATTAGCCACGTGTAACGTTTAGTTCCTCAAGTTGCATACTGTTTTGCCACAATAAATTTCTGCCAAGGTGTTTGGTCAGATTCTACGTTGTGCGACTCGGTCAATCATCAGGTCGCCGATCAGTAGATGTTTTATGCCTAACCTCAAATTTTCAATATTTTATATAATATTATACCGGTAGCAAAAATTATTTCCATTTCTATTAGGCTGTTGTACAATTTAGCCAGGATGTCTGATATTATCTAATCTTTAACGTTATCATCTTTGGCGATATTAGCCTATTATTTCACTTAGACCTATAAATCTTTCAACTAGGGATTTTTATTTAGCCATCCAAATTTAAATACGTTACAACGTTCTATTGTGTTTTACTATATTTTTGTGAATCGATGAAGAACCATTCATATGACATAAAAGTCACCAATGTCTCAATGGAATAAATTATGTCGATAAACTGATTGAATGCAATATCCATATTTTCAATTTTTCTATCGATGTCAACTTTGTCAGTCCGTTGTATGGAAATTGTTGTAGCATCTATTGGATGACAATTTTTGTCAAATGATACATTAAACCATTAGAACACAAAAACTATTACAGGAAAAACAAAAAACATACAGGAAAGAAAGGATCATCTTTAAGCCGTGTCCACACTGAACAAATGTTCGACAAACATTTGTTGAGGAGCTCAGGGACAAACATTTTAAAAAGTTTGGACGATCATTGTCAAACAAAAAATTACTGTTTTCCAAACATTTTCAGTGTTGACAGCTGTAAAACATAAAACCTGTTCTCCCCAATTACAAATATTTTGCTTGGTGACGCGTCCACACTGGCCACGGGAAAACATTGTTTGTCCAACATAATAATTTTTTTCCCAAACTTTTTCAACATGTTTGTCGAACATTATTTTGTTCAGTGTGGACACAGCTCTTTGAATATGTTATTGATTTCGAGAAGCGTGATTTTTAGGCAACACTATTAGATGATTCAATCCTGCAAGTTGTGCCGAGCACTGTTTTTAATTCATGCCTTTTCCCAAGTTATAATAGTAAATTTAATAAGCAATAGGCTGGAGCTATTATTGTAAGTGAGTTAGCGATATTATTTTCTCTCTCTATGATGAATGGCCATGACTTCGACTTTCCCAGGATAGATATTTAAAAATTGTGGCTCTGATTCGTCGAGGAATGTAGATTATGGAATCATCTCTCAAACTTAGCCTCCCTGTCACGACATGGAGTGCGATATGGAGTAAAACAGCAAGTATTACAATTATAACAAACTGATGATTTTGCAGTTATACTATTTGGTCCTGAGGCTCTAGAAGCCATGCGACGATTGGTCAAATTGATTCCCGTATTTTCAGTCGCCCAATAGGAGACCTGTTTCTGAATACAGTAGTGGGGCGATTCCCCAGCCGAGAGACCAGATTACGTTTTGGAGGACACTTTGCTAGGAGCACTACGAGAGTGAAGATGTAGTCGATTTGTTTCGCCCTTTTTGTGCAAGTTTATAATTTCATTAGTTAATGTAGGAGTTAGTTTTATTTTTATTAAAGTTTAAACTTTCTAGTAGTGCCATGTCCTGAAAAGTTTAATTGTGTTGCTTCATAATGTAGGAATAATTGTTTCTTTAAATAACCGCTTAAGCTGTACGTAAAATAAGGTCAAAATATAATCTAGGTAATTTAATTAATTGAAACTTCCATCAGAGTATTGTATCAACAAAGCCTATTATCATTGAAGTTAAAAATTTTGATTGAGAAGAGTCCTTTTGATTTTATAAAAAATCAAGATGGAAGATAATTATAATTTTTTCTTAAGAAGTACCGGTACAGAAAGTAGAGAAGAAAGTTTTCAGTTATGTTACATATTTTCAGTTATTGTTTCTGAAGATGTATTATCGAAGAGGATTGCTGAAAGTCAGGAAGATAATCTTCAAATTGGAATGTAATTTTGAATATTTTGTCAAGTTTGAGACTTGCTTAAGTTTTATATTTTTCTGAGTGTGTTTTCTCATGGCGTTGAGGCTTTTAACTGAATGCTAATTTATTAAATAATAGCAGAACTTTTTAATTAATTGTGAAGGAAGATCCCCTAATTCTGATACAAAGAATCAGTAGTTTAGAGGTAAAAATCTATATAAAATGAGGATTCAAATAGAATGAGAGAATTTAAATAATCTGTAATCAATAGATAACTCAAGTTTTAGCTTTTGATGAATTGTAGGAAGAGTTAGAAATTAATACTGTAATACATTTATTCACAGCGGTTCATGTTTGACCCAAATCAACTTCATGTTCGCCCCTTTGGTTCCGCAACTTTATGTAACACCACTTCAAGACACCCGTTCAGATGACAGGTCTAGGGATGTAAGATGTCACCGTCAAGCCAAATTCAACCGGTAGAAGTTCACCGCCAAAAACAAAGTACTGTGACCTCGACGATAAAACAACGTACAGACCGACGAAAGTGCAGTGTAGTAGAACAAAAGCTTCATTCAAAAATGTCGATCAAAAGTGGGTATTCGAAATTTATGAAATGGGTAATATGGGTTAAAATCGACGAAAATTGGGTTCAACCGTTTTTTTTCTTTCTTGAGTTTTTGCATTGAAATTAATTTGTTATTTTATGATTGATATTGTTTGGTTTTGTGACTTATTGCTATGTAAACGAGGGATAGTAATGCGCCCCCAAATCAGATGAAGAATGTCAACAAAGTAACATTAAATTGTTGTTTCCTTTGTCCGATTTTAGTTGCCAATGTTTATTGAAGTTTTTTGTATTTTTCAATTATTTCCTATTAAATCAGGCATGACAAGATTAATTGAAGCTTTCTTGACTCTAGCCCGTTCACATGCATGAATTGAGTATAGACTCAGGTATTTTCTAGATGTGTCGGTCTATTTCCAAATTCTAAATTTTATTCCAAATTATCTTTTAAAAGGCCAGGCACAAAGTCACTCTTACGAATTATTCCTGAATCTTTTTTTAATCGCTACCCTTCAATTTATAATTTGTGAACAACTGGATTAACTGAGGAATCCTATTTATAAAGCCTCAGTCACAAGAAACGTAGAAGAGTCTGACTCAATCCTCAAAAACATAACATTTTCGTCTTTAAAGACGGTTAAACATTTCAGTCGATTTGGACGTAACAGGAGCGCAATTTACTCCATTCAATAATTATTTATTGCTAGCAGTTGGGCTGAAAAGCGTTCTCATTGACAGTAATTTACTTGGAGAATTTCCAAAAGAGTTATACCAGTGAAAACTATTATAAATCAATCAAAACGCAAAAGCCAATTGAGCCGCATCAAGGTGGGGATGTTTTTCTGATGAAATGTTGTTTTATCGTTGCCAGCAGACGGCGAGGCGACAAACGCTTCGAAAATTAATGCAGATTCTTACTAAATTTGTTGGTCTAGGTAAGTGACAATTGGACAATTAGAAAGACAGCAGTTAAAGAGCCGTGATTGTACAATACACAATCGACTGATGCAATAACACTGCTGTATAGCATGCTTTTTGTGTCCACCCCAACAACAGGACGGGTAATTCCAACAAAAATAACCGTCTTGTTATTTGATGACAGGTCATTACGAGTAGAACTGCAAATAGCAACAAACCATTCCCGAAAGGGGTATTTATTGATTCATTCTCTCAACAGAGAAATGTCATGAAATGTCACTAGAATAGCACAACGGAGAGCCTGGCCTTTTCAATTGACAGTTCAATGGAGAAACATTATTCAGTAGTTTACAAGAATGAAATCATTTAATCATTTCAGAATTCATTCTCTCAGTTCTACAATGCAATATAAGAGTATAATAATTATTATTGTATGTGTATTTCTCCTTATTTTTGTTAAAGTTCATCCCTCATTAAAAATCATCTCTATGATATTCAATCATGCAACACGAATCTTGAAATCGGAAAATTTAATGAGATAGGAGAAAACTGAGAAATGAGCTCCAAAAATGTAGGGAATCTATCAGACAACGATGATGAACGTTGAACATAAACAATACAAGAAAAGACTGTATTATATAAAGGTTTGTAAAGGGTTTTGCGTGTTTTTTGTTGTTATATAGTAATGTATGAGAAAGGAATGTAATATGGAACTAATGGTTGATGAAGGACGGTGAAGCTTAAGATGGCAGTATATGCTTCAATGTAGCAGTTTATTTTGTCTTATTTAGAATGAAAATATGAGTGTAAATATTGTGAAATGCCAGAATAGACTTTTATCTTGGCAGTCTTGACGTTTTCCCAGACAAGATAGAACTAATTTACATTCAAGACACAGTTTTGTGGACTGGAAGGATCCGTGCAGCTGTTGTGAGATGTGAGATGAGGATGGAGGAGAGCGGCCCACCTGTGAGGATCGTGACATGGAGGCGCGCAATTAAAAACGCTAGCTAAGTAAGCTCAGGAGCAGGCAAGCTGCAAACTGCAAGCTGCGATCTAATGGAGGCGTTCACGATAGACAATAAAGTGAGCGTGTTTTATGTTGTTCTGCTGTCATTATGTCTCGGCTATGTGGGATACTCGTGTCTTTCTTGTAACTAGATAACGTCTAGATTCGCACACAAGGCTGGGTGGTTGGTGCCTCTTGCCTGAGAATCAACCAGACAAACAGCTCCAGCTGTAACAAACATGCAAATGAAATCTCCTGCCATACGATAAAATTCCACTTTATCTACTGATAGGAAGCAGAAACGAATGTTCATTTTCACAGTTGAGCATGCAGTATCAGCTCAGATAGAACTGGTTAAAACGACGAGATACTATTAGAGATTTTCAACTTGAGACGTAAATGAATGTCAGGTTGTAGTGTTATCGTCTCTTACACCAAGAAGCCACTTTGTGATATTTTGTTTCTTTGCAAGATGGTCTATGAGATTCAAATTTATTAGAGTAGAACCATTCTTATGCATAAATTGAGAAATAATTGATTCTAAAATCACTGTGAAACAGTGATAGCGTACCTTCTCACAATAAATACTGATTTGCATTGTGAAAACAAAATAATGTTAGAAACATTAGCATTTGGTTGAAGAAGCTGCTGCTTGCTCCACAGACACAGACCATAATATTTAAAAGAAATTTGTTGTGTTTCTGTTGATGCATCGACTTATGAAACTAACCAGTACAAATTTTAATGAAATCTCAAGAAGAGCTCATGAACAATCCTACAATCAAATCATTCTGCAAATCATATTCATCATGTTCAATGAACTTATAACAAAAAACATTATGAATTACCAGTGCAGTATAATAATTTGAATGCAGTGCGAGTGTATAACAGACTAATCGGAATGTGGATAAATGTTGGAATCATGGAGAGCCACGCCACCCATCATCCTATGTGGTTGAGCCAGGCCACATGACGAGCGGCTAGACAGAGAATGTTCAATGGAACTATAAAACACGACTTTTATCAATTTTATGTGCCACCCATACCCTACAGAACTGCTCCGGCTATATGACGTCGTGAACAAATGCTGCCATAAAAATGGTGTTATCGCTATCAAACGACTCTGATTTATAGGGACATTTGATTTACTGCCATCCTTACCCCAGCTTGAGGGCTCTTCTAAACCCAGCATATGAGAGAGAAAGAGAAAGAGCGAAGCACTTAACCTCCTTTCCCATTATCAATAATTTGGTTTCTCCCTTTTCAAGAGTCATCTTTTCCGTGCACTATGCTCAACTATAATATATTTCCGCTTTGTAATCATTTCTCAGTTTATACATCATTTATTAAGAGGAGTCATAAATGGAACTATCTTATGTCTCTGAATGCCGTATGCTGTCAATTGATGATAATGGTCCATTTGCTTCATGTCATGGTGATTCTAAGCCAGATTCATGTGATCAATAGATCGGAAAAGGAAGCCAACTCTTGACAATATTGCTTCGATATAGAGAATCATTCTATACCAAGTCTTCATTCGATCCTCTTACAATATTATTTATATATCATGTAGTGTCTCTGAAGAAGTTGAGGAGGCGTTCTTAAAGATCATATATTTTTGAAGAAAGAATTCGTTGATTAGATTCAACCTGAATTGGAATATCACAGGAAACTTGAAATGTGTATCATCTAAGTCAATGCTGGTATTCTTGTCAATCAGATTGTGAATGCATGTGCAATGGCAGAATAAAAAAACTTCTGGTCTCAGACATCCATTCATTCCAGAATGAATTAATCATTAATGTCATTCACTTTTCCGAATAAGTACACGTATTTCTAGTATGCAATTCCCTTTATATGGTAGGATAGTCAACAGCCAAATGGAGTGAGACTCAAATGAAAAGACTAATGGAAGAGCTTTCTAGACAACTTCTTCACATTGCGGATGATTTTTTTCAAGGCGAATTCCAGTTGATAATTATGGTTCCGAGTAGCTTGATAATGTTCGGGATAGAGAAACATACATATTTCCACCTTGTTTGCAGCTGGGATGGGGCTCTCTTGTAGCTTCAGTGTTGCAGGTAGCGTTTTTACAATCTCTTACTTTACTGTACATTACTTATTTCTCTGTTCTCAGTAGTTCGTTCTCCTAACCTGTCTCAGGCTGAATTTCCATCCTCTCATTTTTGATCTGATTGGTATTTTAAGAAATTATCATGAGCTCTAAATTTTCCTGATTCCATCCATGGTTTTCTTTGATCAGCCTCCCATCCACTATCATCTCAATTATTTAACTTTAAATAATAATAATTGATAGGATGAGTTGGTGATAGACCCTAAAGTGATAAAAAGTGATTTGATCAATAGACAGAACTTCCACGCACCTGGATTGATCAGTTCATGAGGACTCTATCTATGTAAAACACTATTTTTCCATGCAATATAGGATTCAAAATAGTGGAAATATGATGTAATAATTATCTTAATATTATCACGTCATGAGTCATCTCACATCTTAAAAAGAGATAATTGTGAAAGGTAAATGGATGTGTGCAGTGTGCACACAAGAAAGTGGTCAGGCCTTCCTAATTCTGTAGTTCTTTTTATGGACAAAATGATAGCGGTAAAATACAAGCCTTCCAGTTGTACTTCCCAATTGAAGAGAAACAAGATACGATCGAACATTGAGCTATAATGTCTTTTACGCGGGAAGACATCAATTCTTGTCAGGCAAATTTTGGAGTTTGGTTTAAAAATAACAAGGTTATCAGCAAGATTTCACCTGTAGCTTCAGTATGAATTCGTAATATGATGAGCGTCTCTCTTATCTCGATCTAATTTATTTATTTATAAATTTTCACAAAGAAGCACTGATCGGGTTAGAAAAACTAAGGATACTCTCCTTGGGTTTTGTCCGATGAGCGATTCGGGAAAAAATAGTCCATTGAGCGATCCATTGTTCAGAATAACAATAAGGATAGGCAGACGCTAAGGATGGGAGGTCTTGGGTGTCATTAAGGCTGTGCAAAGGCTAAAAATAAACTTTCTTCTGGTGATATTTTTCAAAGTTTTTCGATTTGCATACTATCAAGCTATCAAAATGAAAAAGTTTTCTCAAGAAAAAAATTTTTTCCGATCATTACTTTTTGAGATATGAGCGCCTAAAGTTTAAATTTTTGGAACAAAACATTCCAAGTTCGGTAAGAAATGAATCCATGAAATTTAGAGGATAGATTCTTCATGGTATTGTTGATCTAGTAAAACAAAAATTTCCTGTAAATATCAATTTTTGAGAAAGTTATTCAATATACTAGAAATGACCAAAAATAACTTTTAGTTGGGTTATTTTCGGTCATTTTTGGTAAATTGAATAACTTTCTCAAAAATTGATACTTTTACCTTATTGAGATTTTTTCGATAATTATCTGATTCCATTTTCTCCATAAATTATATAACTATTAACTTTTAAGTTTAAAATTAATTTCTTTTTAATGATATAAACCAATAAATTATGTTTTTCATAGAATTATTTCTTATTTTTATTTTAAAAATATCTGCTTTACCATCTTCAGCTATATGTATCTCCTTTGTAACTTTTCTTCCCGTCTGGGAAGTAGTGGAGCCCCCAATATTTTCAAAAAATACAACATTGGTTACAAATGGTGCTACATATAAATTGTATTCTATTAACGTTTCGAAATTGTGAAAGCATACTTTCCGATACGTCACAATAACTTATTCTAGACTATGTCATCACCTAAATTTGGAAGGGAAAATAACAAAAGGATTTCTTTAGTATCTTATCTACCAATGTTATTATATCAGTGCCATTTGGAACATGAATAAATCAGCTTTCAATTACTATTTAAATATTAACTTCTAATTCTATTATTTACATGAATAAATCAGTTTTCGGTTTTCAAGATCGTGGAGCTCGGAACGCCTGGCGGTTATCTCTGCTGTCTGCACACACCCTCAAATAGTCCAATAAAATAATACAATAACAAGAGAATAAATAATACAATGTAACCTATGTTAAGGCTACTAACAGAACGGTCTTGAAATCTACATTATGTATGTTTCAGCTTCTGGCGTTCTTCTATATCTACATATCTATGAATCCAAATGATTTAATCATTGCACAGCTACTTAATGTTACATACTCATTATTTTCGCAACTAAATGAGTAATGTGTATAGCAAAGACATCTTGATGAGAAATGAGTAAAGCTTACCTATATAGCCTACCTCGTCTCCAGTTGAAATAAACTGCTGGACCATATTAGATGATTGCTGGCTTACTTCAGGAAACAAATTCTATATCTAGCACAAACATTAAGTCACTGGCATTGAAGTATTAACATGGCTCACCAATTATAGAGATGAAATCGATAATAAGTCCCTTGAGAATTTATGAGTTGAAATACAAAGTGAAAATCTGGTTTCGATGAATTATTCATCAATAATAGTTTATAGCCATTCTCTTAAGTAGTCTATCATCCAGGAGGGAAATTAAATTACATATATCAAGTTATGGACCAGCTCAAATTACAAGCCTTCGAAGTTAACGTATAACCGCTCATCATTGAAAATTATGTACTTCAAAATTGGATTTGCTGTCTTCGTGAAGAAATCTTCATATCCCCTATCATCATGCAGAGATAATTTGATATCAGAGAGTATTACCCCGAACAAGCCCCTATAATGGATCAAAATTACTCTTTAGGCTTCAATTAAAGTTCCATTCCTCTCTGAATTTTCATCCAACTTTCAAGTACTTTGAATGCTACAAACAGAAATCTCGAGTATTGAACATTTGATCGTTGAAAATAACTTTTATTATATTCCTTACATCAATAAAGCTTCATTGACCAATATTTACCAGGCTTATCTTCCAAACTAATCAACAAACCTTTCAAGAGCAGGAATTAACTTATTCCCAGTTCCAGGATCCCAGGTGACTCATAATTCTCGAATTTTATTTTTGAAGCATTGCATGTTGTGTAAAATGTTTTCCATATTATTCTACTTGACTAATATGTCACTTGGAGCCTAAAATTTACTACTATTTAAGTGACAAAACGATAAGTGATAGTAGATATATATATCGATAATAAATGTATCACATTGTCAACAATGGAAGATGCAATAATAATGCATGTAAAGTTCCCATTCTTGAATTATCTGAAATTGAACTATTTCACATTATTATTAAACTGTATAATCACTATTGCAATCATAGATTCGGAGTGGCAAATTAGTAGTAGGCTAATAAATTGGTGACTCAGGAAATCGACAATTTCCATTCGGAAAATACTATTTGACGAGCAACATAACTTTCCCACATACATTAACATAATTCTATCAGACTATAGTCTATAAGAAGCAACAAGCATCCAGAGAGTCTGCCTTGCTGCCCAGAAATTCGTGTCACTTCTTGTAGCGACTCGACTGTAGTGCAAGAGCAAATTGGAAGTGGCGTCAGACGAAAGTGGAGTAAAATCCTTGAATGATAAACTCTCCCAATAATCTGTAGACAAAAATACTTAATAATGCCCTTTTGCAGGCGGCGGCCCTTGCAGTGCGCCATCTCCCATTACTTGGAGCCACCTCACGGCACCGGTTGTTTAATTTGGGTTATAGTTGATAATAGTCATGATGGATGGTTACCGCCGAATTTATGGGCGAACGCGGAGGCGCAGAGAGCTCTTGCTTGCTGTCGGCAGGAAATATTACGGGGTCGGAACCATTAAATCAAAATAGGAGGCTATTTCCAAGTCCCGCCATGTAGAGTCGTTAAGACAGCACGAGCAAGGACAAATAAAATGGCGGTTGGTCTCTCCTGCTCTGCGGTTAATGGCAGCTAATTATAGATGGAGATCTTGGATGGGTATTAAATTATATAGTCGCTTGTCGATGCCGTCAATCCATCATCGTTATCCAGCTTCTCTGGCATCTTCACCCTCCCCCCCCAACAACCATCCAACATATATGGTGTGCTTTAATTACGATTGATTATGTCGTTAATCGGCTGTTCAATTGCCATCACCTCACTCACCCTGTGATCTGTGATTGCGGGCATAATATCTCCCTGCATCCGTCGGATCCATGATTTGCAGCATGGTTCCACCTAAATAGAGATAGCAATAGATAGCATAGCCCACACCAATATTGGTCAAATTGTATTGAGCTGTTGTTCAGCTCTGGGTTCGGCAAACAAATCGATTGAGAGATTTGATTATTGACGTGACAATTTTGGAAAACTTGATAGTGAATGGCAATAGTAATGGAACTAAGCATGTTAAAGTGGAAACCTTGATCCATTGATTTGAACGCTATCATTTTTTAGATTTGAGAAAACTTATACGAACACTGCAGTAGAGGAACAAAAAGAATCGCCAAAATAATCAGTTTTCATCATTACTTTCCTATTAAGTAATTCATTATAAATCATTAGTTTAGCATTTGGAATGACAGCTGAAGAATCAATTTAATCTTTGAAGTGAGAAAATTACAAAAATGTGATCAAATTGGAGTAAAACATTATTTAAATTCCCCTTGATACAGTGGAGATCCTTGAATCACGATTATTCTAGAGTTCACCGAAAGGCATAACCCAAACCCAATGAGATTGTTTAACCCTATATCGCCAACTTTTCATGTCTGTAAACATGTTTTCCCTAGGAAAAAGTCAATGATGATGGTCTCCACCCATAACTCCGTTCACCAATTCATGCTATTTATGCTCATATGACATCCCTAATGAGCCTACTCTTGTAGCTGCATAAATGAAAATCAGGTTGATTAATCGCAATATGTCTTAAAGGGCATAAAGCGATTTGGTTGTACAGGTGATAATAGATATTGATTTTCAGTCAACTTGAAATCATTCCTTGTATTTTTTTGTTTCAGCACCCAGTGGAGGAGTGGAAGAGTTCAAGTGATGCAGGTGTGAGGTAGCAACAGCTTTTGCAAGTCCTGGGAGCAATCAGCCGACCCGGCGCGCCAGGAATTCCATGGAGGCGAGCAGCGAGCAGTAGGTCGAGCGGCGGCGGCCATCACGCGAACCTGTTCACGAACAGCCAGATTATTAGCGATAACAACCTGTGCATATCCGACCGGCCATCTCGCCATTTACAGAGCGCACAAACAGCGTTTTATTGCCCATTACAACGGCCGTATCATTATGGAATCTTCGCTGAATACACATGTTATTCCCAGAATACTCAACACTCGAAACAACCTAAATAAGGGCTTGACAACTATCCCCATTGCATCCAAATTGGTGCATCATTGTCAGACGAACAACCATCGTTTTAGAAAATAATTGAACTTATCCGACTGTTGCTGCATTATCGCCACTCTCCAACAAAAAAGTGTGAGAACATGTGAGGAATAGGTAAACGTTAGCTTCGAAGGTAGATGTACACCTAGTACTAACATATGTTCGAAACAAGTGTTGCTTTGTATGTGAGACGCATTTGATAAGCTCAACTCGATTAATGGCCCTCTATGATGCGGAAAGAAATCGATGATACATTTGGTGTGATTTGAGAGAAATGATACTTTATAACAGCTACAGAACATGAATGTAGAAGGGAAGAAGCTTCTGTTTCTGGATTCAATGCAAGAGGGTATAATGGAAAAACACCATGGTCAATCACCATTGAAGAATAAAGAGCTGATTACAGCTTGTTTCGATCAGGTTTGGAGTAAAATGATAAAATATGGATGTTGAGTTGATATTCAAGAAGAAAACTATTGATCAGTAAATTTAAAATACTATACACAATATTGATACTAGTAAACTTTCTTGTATAGGTGATAATAATATTATTCAATAGTGGCCCTGTGAAAAAGTTGAGAATAGAATGAAAATAATCAACATTATTAATTGTAAATATACTTACAACTGTCTCGATAAAGTATTCTAGTTTTTCATTCTAAATTATCAGAAATAATAAATTCCTCTACGCATCATGACATGATTTTGATAGCATGGAAAATTCATCTGAGCTTTATACGGGTATTTGATGTCCAGATTTGCTCCAACCAACAACGTTATGATGAGCAATTGAACAGACAATTAGTACACAAACTAAACAGAATACGTAGTGTAGTCAATGTTTCATCACTTGTTGAAACACACTTGATTGATGTACACAAAACAAACAACCCAGCTGATCGAATGCAACAGTATGGAAGCAAATAGAAGGGCACTAGAACACAATACTCTGGTGATTACCTTCTAAAGATAACGACAACATTGACAGAGAGTACATCAAATAGTGATAATAGGAGTAGACAAACGCGTTCGGTGAGTGGCTGGTGCAGAGCAGATTAGCACACAATGCTGGTGCTGGTAGATGGTAGTCCAGCCAGTCCGAATGAGTTATTACGCCTCGCATAATTTACATCGTTATCTGGCCTGTTATTTATCGTTCTCTGACAACAGGAGAGGCTTTTTCTTTGTTTTTACAGCTCGCCGTGTGACGTATTACTTCCGGCTTGCCGCAACAGCTGCGCAGGAGACCAACCACTTGCGCTACTGCTCCAGACTATAATGCACTCGTCGTACATTTTAATTACCTCAAACTTGTACACCACATTAGCTTCACCCCTCACCTCCTCATCTCCTCATCACGAACCCCGTTCCGGACCGTGAGGCACCGCTCTGTCATAAAATAGTCGTCAAAGACATTACTAATTGCTCCATTGTCGTCGTATTCCCTTCCACTTACCACCAGCCAACGAGCTGCATCAACAATTATTGCTTGTGTTTTTAAATACATCAGTGGGGAACAGTGGGGTGGAAGAGGAAAGGGAACACTAAGCTTATTACCTTTTCATACATATGACGATCAATAATGAGGTTTCAAGATTCAAGATTCTTTATTGCCAGAACAACTTTTCATTGTATAAGCATGTCAAAATAATATCAATTAAATAACACTTGTGAAATAAAAGAGAAAATCATGATATACTATACATATTAATAAAGACTATTTTAATAATAAACTGAAATATGGTTTCAGCCAATGTGAGGATCCATTGTTAATAAAGGCACTGTCTGTCCTACACTATTCACTAATGATACATAAGAGAGCACGAATTTGTTGGAAACGAAATTTATCCAACTATAAAATCTTGACTTGTGTCGATGATAACTGTACGAAATTAAATAATGGATTTGAGTATTTCCACAAAATTCCCCAATGAACAATTTTGAATTAGAACAGCAATATAAAGAAAATTGATGAAAATTAGTCCTTGTTCGCCTGTTGGACTACCTACCCACAGCCTGTAAAGTAAACTGAATTGAACTTATCAATTTAACTTATTGTACTCTTATCAATTTATGACTTCTGATAATTTAAAAATGCTATAGGCGGAAACGTAATCGGACCTTCATGGGAGCAGATTAGTATCAGACTACAGTTTCAAAGCACTAGACGTCTTTTTTATATATATGTCATAATAAATGTAATTCACCAGTATTTACTTTTAAGGGGCAGCGAGACGCTTGATTGAAGATTGCCACAAATGATGTGGTAGTTATCCATGTAAAAATTCAAACGAAGTTTAAATTTAAATTATTTATTTTGCAGTTGGAAAATTATCTATTTAAATGGAATTTATAACAATTAATGATTGGAATAGTAGAAATGACAGCATTTGCTATTCAAAACCAATAAGCAAGAAGCACCTGGATGCAAAATGCCGCATCGCGCCTCCTCAGGTGTGCATCCAGCTAAAGTTTGTCATGAGATGCATTAACTATTTGGCGGTACGAAGTTCGCCTGGCCAGCTAGTTCATTAATAATTATCTTTTCACCTGAGTTGGGTGAGAGATTCGATGACGTCACACATCTTCACATCTATCATTATGGAGCTGTTTCTTACCAATGGCTGTTAGAACAATATTCGATTTGACAATACTATCATGTCACACATCTATTATTATATGAAGCTGTTACCCATCTACCAATGTATGTTGGAACAATTTTGGAGTATATTGTTGAGAGTAAATAATGTACACGAGAGCTGTATGTTGAGCTCATTTATGAGGTGTGGGACAAGCATGGAATTGAGATATAGATCAAAGGGTATTAATTGAAAGCACAGGCAGAGCCGTGCTGAGCGCACCTTCTAATTACGGGCCTTGGAGAGTCTGAAAAGTAAATGGCTGGGCCTGTCAGGAGTGCGAGTCTCCATTTGTCTTGCGCGATGCTATCGACTAACTAATGGCCTGCCTGGCTGCTGCCTTCACTTGATGTACGACCCCTGCCGCCACCACCGCTATAGCCGCCTCCAAAACCACCTTCTTCCTCTCCGTCACTCCATTCTTCTTCTTCTTCTTCTTCTTCTTCTTCTTCTTCTTCTTCTTCTTCTTCTTCTTCTTCTCCTTCTCCTCCTCCTCCTCCCCCTCCTCCTCCTCTTCCTCCTACTCCACCTCCTACTCCTTCTCCTTCTTATTCTTCTCGTTCTTCTTCTCCTTCTCATTCTTCTTCCTCTTCCACCACATCACATCACATCACATGTCTGTATCCTCCGTCTCATTCTTTCACCTTGCACGCCACCGCATCTTAGCTTGCTTGCTGCTGGCCTTTTTTAAAAGTTAATACCGGCACCATCAGCAGCGAGATCATTGCAAACAATATGTGGCTCATTTTTCACGAAGCTGGCCACGCGGCTCCATCTATCACCTCTGCAACCCTCGCCATCCTTGAACACAGAAGAATACTCGTTAACTGGCCGATCTGACATGAAATATGTTGCTCTTGATTTCGGATATTTGTTCAATCGTTGCATTTAAGCTATAGTGAGGTCCACATTATAATGGCAGTGTACGATTGACAATACTGTTGCTGTCCTTTTCTATCATACAACAAAACAGATAGCACTATCTCTCTCGCTTTGCAATGTTGTCTATTTGCCACAATATTTTATATTTACTTTTGACAGTGAATGTACAAAACTGAACAAACAACCATATTCTCAGCCGCCATTTTTTTTCTTCATTCTATCAAAATACTTGAGTACACAAGTCGTATAATTGATTTAGAATGTATTTTTGAAACAATGAAATAATTTTTAAACATTACCTTATGAGAAACACAAATTAAAATACCTTGAATGACATTTTAAAAGTTGATAACTAACCATCCTAGACTTCATCCATGCATAAGTTAGCCTACCCGAATAGGTTAGACCAACTCGTACCGGTATAAATAATATTGAAAAGTTATTTCAGAATTAATCCATTGAAATTACTTATTTTTAAATAGGATTTATATTTTTCTATTATTTTCAAGGGAAATTGGAATAGAATACCTACCAAATAAATCAATTTTTGTTGTTTTGAAATTCAGATTGTTGTATCACAGCTTTTTAAATTAGCCGCCATTTCAGGTTTGTAAAACAATAAAAATCTGATCTCAGTCATGAAAGCAAATTTTTGAATCAAATTATGAAAAAATATATTTTCTTGATCAATTTGACATTAAATTTATCATATCATCAAGGAAATGATAATTATTATTAGATTGAATTTAAAGAGATGATTTGAGTAATAGCTGTGTACAGTGTCACGTTATTTTTTATAGTTTCAATAACGATTAGCCTCCTGCTTGGCATCAATCGGTAGAGCATGAGAAATATTTCAATAATTATAAAATCTGATCGTGGTTTTACTAGGATATAGTCTCATAAAAATCTTTATAGGCCCAGATATGAGTTTCCACAATAATACTGATATTTATTATATATATATATATATATAATATATATATATATATATATATATATATATATATATATATATATATATAAAACTTATCCTATAGTAATGAGGAATAAAATGAATCATACACCATAAAAATTTGATACATATATTAACAAATATCTCAAAAAATAAGTCAAAACAAAATATATAGAGCGACAGAAACATATATAATATAACAAGAACGAAATCAATAAAATATCACAGGTTAATACTATTTTTTAGGTTCTATAGCACGAAATGTTACCATGTGCTTTCATTTCATGATCATATCCATCTATTTGCAAGTAGCTTCGATATCACTTGCTGATACTCGTCAACTTGGACGATTCTATTTTGTATATTAGTTTCTCAAATCAGCATGATAAATTGACAACTAATAATCCAAATATATATATTAAATTCTA
Organism: Nilaparvata lugens; assembly: GCF_014356525.2. Taxonomy (NCBI): domain Eukaryota; kingdom Metazoa; phylum Arthropoda; class Insecta; order Hemiptera; family Delphacidae; genus Nilaparvata; species Nilaparvata lugens. Next base: position 70,656,343 of record NC_052504.1, on the reverse strand, counting down.
TGGTTTCCAATAGATTTCTTTATAATAAATATTTTTTATCTCAGGGTGCGAGATTCAGCACCTGACGGAATAGATAGATCAATTCATCTAGTGAATCAGAGCTACATTATATTATCGCAAATTATATTGCAGAAATTAATGATCATATGAATATTGTATTAACAGCCTAGAACTTAGTATTCTTTGATTGATGGATCTTTTGATATATGGATTGATTCGTTACTATCTAATAAAATACCTTTTATACTATCTTCACTTGCGCAAGTATTTTTACCAAACTCTTAATTTATAAAAACCCTTTCGAAGAGCTAGCTCTGATTCTTATTTAATTTCGAAGCACTGAGGGCGCCCTATCACTATTTCGAATATTTTTCACTCACGTGCTGGAATTTTCTATGAGCTGCTGATGTCGATCCAGACTCCTGGTGGTCCTGGATTATTTGTAGCCAGAGTCGTCTCCTCCAAGGGGTTAAAAAATTATTAAAAATGACTTCTGCTTTACATAAGCATCACAAAGTCTTATGAAAAAATTTAGAAATTCGATTTAACTTTAAGCTATTAAAGGTATAATAAGATATTGCGCTCTATAATTTTTGGTGACATCTCATGGTGGTGGTTGGCAGGCAAGTGTCGAAGTTCTCTTTTCTCATTCACAATTTTCATTTCCGATTTCCAAATTTACATGAAATTGAAATACTCTGTTCCTCCGCCATTCATGGCTCAAATAGACCATACCAAACAATTGAATTATTACTTATGTTACATCTTTAATAATTTATTTGCCTTCGGCCATATCCAAAACATTAACTGTACAATAATAATTTATAAATTCTTATCATTTGTAGAAATATATACAAATATATTTGAATCGGCTCACTATTGCCGCCTATCAATTGCCACTATTTGATTGGTGCTTGCAAATTATTATAGTATTCATGCACCTAGTAACCTCCTACTTCCTTAATACATTTAATTATTTTTGTTTGGGTTTTTTAATATGCTAATTACATGCAAAGTAATTTTTTACAGATTATAGATTGATTCTTATATTACAATAATTAGCCACGTGGGACGTTTAGTTCCTCAAGTTGAATACTGTTTCGCCACAATAAGTTTCTGCCAAGGTTTTTGGTCAGATTCTACGTTATGCGACTCGGTCGATCATTAGGTCGCCGATCAGTAGATGTTTTATGCCTAACCTCAAATTTTCAATATTTTATATAATATTATACAGGTAGCAAAAATTATTTTCATTCCTATCCGGCTGTTGTACAATTTGGCCATGATGCCTGATATTATCTAATCTTTAACGTTATCATCTTTAGCGATATTAGCCTATTATTTCACTTAGACCTATAAATTTCTTCAAATAGGAATTTTTATTTATCCATCCAATTTTCAATACGTTACAACAGTCAGTGGCAAAATGGAGAGACTTAGCAACGATTTTCTCCTATCTTTCTTCACTGCCATTATAACGTGGACCTCACTATAGTTACACGCACATCGATGTTTGGACGTTTGCTTTTTTGCCGTCCTTATAAATAGTATTGTTTTGAACAGCTGATGTCACACAGGTGATGTTTTTCAAGTTCCGTTTTATCTCATAGAATTCATAAGGACATCAAAAAAATCAAACGTCGAAACATCGATGTGTGTTTTAACTAGATTAACTCACTGATACCGTATATTACTAATAAATGAGTATATAAATAAGAATATATGATATACTTAAATGAATATCATATTAATAATTGTTGCAGTATATTGGCAGTATTAGTAAATGAACACTACTAATTGGAGTTACATTATTTGAAGACTTCGGTGTAATAAAATATTTCTCATGCAGCTGGATGAAGATAAATCAAGGTAAATAGACAACACTTAGAGCACAGATTGAATTTCTCAAATTAAGGTGAAGATAGAACACTTTTTTCTAGATTTTTCAGACAACTTCCAAAATCTTAATTTGGACAAGAACTTCCTCAAAGCAGTCTACAGTCCAACATGAATACTTCCTTCTCAACCACTATTATCATTTTGAAAACTCGGATGCACCAATTAATAAAAACTTCATTAACTTTTCTTTTAACGTCGAATAACTTATGCTTGATACTTTCTCAATCTTCTATTTATAGAGTGGGATATAACTCTTTTCTTCAATGTGGATGGCACAGTTTTACGCTTCACACCTTAATAATAAATAACAGTTTGAAGAGATGGCATGGGAAAAACCCCCTTATTGAATTGGACTCACTGATTTGTCATTTGAGAACTACTCAAATCAGTTGGGTGCTGCTTTTCCAAGGTCACTTTTGGTGGTTGATATTCTCATTCCTGTTTTTAAAAGTCATGCTCTAATTGGTAAGGTGGTTTTGAATTACTTTGAATAACATTCCCATCAACAAAATTCATACGCTTATAATCATTAGCGACTGCCGGTCTTTGAACCAATTTTTCATGAGAGCTTTTTTCTTTGATGTCAGATTGGTCAGCATTCAACAATGAGCAATCAATCATTACCATGGTCGAATCTTCCCTAACCCTCCCGATTACAATGGAAGTGTTGGATTCGAATGTGTCCACAATTCGTCACATATCTCTTGAATAGCAAGGGTAATCCTGGAGCAGAGATAATGCCGCACTGAGAATCCGGTCGACCAAGATGGAAGGAAGGATGAGGCGTAGGAAGGAAAGGGGTTTGAGCGCGTGAAATATGGAGGACCGGGTCTTGATAAATCGGGCAACTGTCATAGGGCTCGTGAGTCGGTGTCATAACATTGTTGTGTGGCAGTGCCTCATTCTGGGCCTCTATTATTAATGGATCCTCTTGTTTCCCTAAGCGTCAAGTGACCTCTTTGGTCACAACTCCCCTCCCCCACCCTATCTCTCACCACCGTCGTATTCTTTCGACCATCAAGTCGCTCATTAATCATCGCAGCACGCTAACGCATAATCGTTTTCCATCGGCCCAGCTGAATATTTCACAATCTGGTTTCATCGGTCAGGGACCCGGCAAGCCCTTCAATTTATGAGCCACAGCTCGATGTGGTAACAGAAAGTGAAAATTTCTAGAGCATAATCTTGTCAAGTTGAAAAATCTGTCCTAATTTAAAAAATGATGACAATGTATTTTGAGCTGTTTGTTAGTTTGTTAGTTTGACTGCTGTGAAGCTTATGTACTCAATGCTAGAATTATTGTGGAATACAAGAGTAAATTACATAATTATATTCGCCTAATATTGTATTCAGTTTCTGTAGTTTCTTTTCAAACTTAAGAGTAGAGTTTTTAGTGGTGTATTATTGATGATTTAGTAACTACCTCATCATGATCAAGTTGCCTTTATTGGTGATGAGAAAATTTGAATTTGAATTTGAATTTATTACTCTTTGCATGTACAACAATAAAATTGTTTGGCAATCGTCACATACTACAAAGCAAAAACATCACAACAAAAAGTCATTCATGTCATGAAAACACTTATCAGCCAGCCAGTCCTTTAATTTTTTCTTGAGCTGCACTCTATTGTCAATGTCCTTAAGATGGTGCGGCAGGGAGTTGATCATTATTTGGCTCATGTGTATTGGATTTTTCTCATAGGAGGATGTCCCATGTTGTTGTATTCGATAGGTGTTCCTTGAGCGCGTGTTATAATTGTGTAGGTCAGCACCTCTTGTCCACGTCGATGCATGCTTGAGACCAAATGCTACAGACTCCAGAATATACAGACAAGGTAGTGTGAGCGTCCCTGTTGATCGGAATAATTCTCTACATGGAGATCCAGGCGGTTTTTTGAGCATTATTCTAATTACTCTCTTTTGTGCTCTGAATACCCTGATAATTTCCGGTGACGTGCCCCAGAAAAGTAATCCATAGGTAAGAAGAGGCTGAAAGTATCCATAGTTTGCGGAGAAGACTATCTGCTGATGCATTGCTCTTGCTAGTGTAGCAATTGCGAATGTGGCCTTACTGAGTCGTTTAATCAGTTCGTCGATGTGATCATCCCATCTCAAACCAGAATCCATTATCAAACCCAGGAATCTGCAGACATTTGCTGGTTTGACCTGTTTTAAGTCCATCTCGAAGTAGAAGGTGTCAGGAGCATTGAAATGATTTATGGAGAAACTGAGATAGCATTCTTTTCAATATTCACCTCGATTATATTTGCTTCACACCAATTCCGAATGCTCTCTACCACCTGTTCACCCCCACTCTGCATCTGCTGGATAGTATCACCTATGATGAGAAAGTTGGCATCATCGGCGAACATTACACTACTGGCTCCTGGTATATTACTAGGGAGATCGTTGATGAATAAGGAGAATAATATAGGTGCAATTATTGTTCCCTGTGGTACTCCTCTCTTCAATTTACTGCGATTGGATCTGTATTTATCATTTTCCACATTCCAGTTTTTTGCTTCAATCTCGACCACCTGTGATCTGCCTGTTATGAACGATCTCAACCAATCGAATACATCCTCTGAATCCATAGTGATAATTTTTTTCCATCAAGATATCGTGATCAAGACTATCGAAAGCTTTTTTCAGATCGATGAATGAACCTAAAGCCTTCTTATTGCTATCCAGGGCGTCATAAATTTTGAACAGAAACTCATTAACATCATCAGTAGTGGATTTTACTGGCTGAAATCCAAATTGGCATGATGAAACGATTCTATTTGATTTCAGGTGCCTGGATATTGTTATTTCTGCTAATTTTTCAAATAACTTGAAGCAGCTTGTTATTTGTATAGGACGGAAGTTACAAACATCTTCTGTTGATCCCTTTTTATGAATACGAATCACCCTTCCAAGTTTCAGTTGATGAGGGAAGGTACCTGAGCTGAATGATATGTTTATCAACCTTGTTATTGGAGCAATAATTGGGTTGAAGCATTCCTTCATTATTCTACTTGGTATATCATCCAATCCGCTTGTCATTTTGCTCTTTAATTGTTGCACGACATCAAGTACCTCGAGTTCCGTTAATACAGGGATTCGTTCCATTACATTTCCGACATGGCACACGTTTGCTAGCTGCTCTTTAGAAGAAGAAGTTGTGTTGAATTGAGTATCGGCGGCATTTATGAAGTACTCATTACATCTTTCGGTTATATCATGAATAGAGTTCAATCTTATTTCATTTACTGCTGTTGGGTTCGAAGTCTACATTTAGGTCTCCCAGCATCATGTATTTTTCGAACTTATTGGCTAGCATTGACAATATTGCCTCCAGATCATCTATAAAAGTATTGATCAGACTATTAGGTGGTCTATATAATACGAATACTATTGCATAATTGTTGTGTTACATGAGTGCCACTTTCATTAGTCCGTCCGAGCTGTAGTCTGCTCTCCTCTATTCCATCTCTGGCGTAAATAGCCACTCCACCTCCCTCTTTATCAATTCTATTAAAACAAGAAATGAGGTTGAAATTGTGAATCTTAACTGTGTTCTCATTTTGGTGCCAGGTTTCTGTCAGGCAAAAAAGTCAACTTTGTTTTTAAATTGATTTTCCTCTATTTTTTCCAACTGTATAGCTAATTCGTCAGTCTAGTTTTTCAGGCTTCTAATGTTGTAATGAATTAATTTGAAGTAATTGTCATTTCTCTTGCTATTATCTAGAACAGTCACGTCAATCATTGTCCTATTTTTGAAAAATTGTTATTTCTCCTCTCAATTTCATATCCTATGACCGGAATTTCCCCTTCTTCGGTAGTTTGGTTATTGATGAGAATAAGTTCTGAAGCAGGTTCATTGATGTGATGAAGTGTTGAATTTCTTGTACTATTTTCTTCTACACAATGATTCAGAAAAGATCCTGGAAATTCTTGAGGTAGCTGTTCATTTATTTCATTTATTAGCAAGTAAGTGTTGTTGATAATTTTACTTTTTTCATCGTTACTATTCATTGTTTTGTTAGTCTTCTTCATTCTAAGCTCTGTGATGGTTCCAATCAATTTTTTCCAATTCCTCTCCGCCCCGCCTTACTGAATTCCAATTTGTGTCTATTATGCCAGAATCTGGGCACTAACCACAACTCCACTAGTACAACGCTCTGCTTATATACTCTGCAAAAGGTGCGAATAGCATTATTGACTGTTTTTATTATTTTATTTTCTCTGCTGATCTCTGGAATATGATACCTATATGGAATAGTAGTCAAGATTAGGTTTGTGTGATCGCACTGTACTACCAGCTTCATTATTGTCTCAAGATATTCGGTTATTGATTCAGTGTTTGAGGTCCAATTAAAATGATTTATTCCAGCACTGAAAATTAGATAGTCTTCAGGGGTCAATCGGAGTATATATCGTGCATATTAATTTCAATGATTGATCGCGTTGGAGCACTAGAGTAAACCCTCACCTTGAGTATCGAAAATGAAAAGAATTCTGTCAAGTATCTTTGCCGAAAATTCAGCAGACTTTCCATGTGTTATAACAATATCGGTTCCGATCCGCTGATCATAATATAAACTTTGATCAGCTAGATCAGAGAATCTTTGTGTCGTATTCACTGTCATGACAATTGAGGATACATTTTATTTCTTCAAACTGTAGAGCTAATTCGTCGGTCTTGTTTTTCAGGCTCCTAATGTTGTAATGAATTAATTTGAAGTAATTGTCATTTCTCTTGCTATTATCTAGAACAGTCACGTCAATCATATTGTCAGTGTTTCTAGTTGTCCTATTTCTGAAAAATTGTTATTTCTCACACTTTTTCTATGTATTTGAATACGACATGCAGTCGATTATTAAGTAAATATTAAAAACTTTTACTTACTGACTGGAGTACTTTCAATCGCCTGGCGATCATTTTCAACAGTGTAGACCGGAAATGTTTTGATGGTTAGGAAGATTTGTGGTGTTTATTATGTGATCAAAAAGTTTGTTGGATTTGAAATTCAGCTGTTCATTTAGTATGTTGTTACTGTCTAGGATGGTGGCTTTATAAATTTCAAACTGTTCTGTTGTATTTAATTCATGTCCATTTCTTTTTACTTTCAATATTGTAAGGTTGGTATCTATGTTTGTGTAGGTGTGCCCGGTTTCATTTAAATGTGTTGCAAAAGCTGATTCTGTTTTGGTTTTAAGTGCGTTGATATGTTCTTTAAATCTAAGTTTGAATGATCGTCCACTTCTGCCAATGTAGAATTTTTCACAATTGCTACATTTTATCTTATATACCCCAGGGAGGTTGTGTTTGTCGGTGTTGTCGGTGGTTTTGGGGGTGAGGGTGGCCATCAGCTTATTTTTGGTTTTGAAAGCCACCTTGTAGCCTGCTTTTTTAAAAATTCTGGCAATTTTATTAGATTGACTATTGATATATGTTAGTGCTATGAAGTGTTTTCTCTCATTTGTTGGATTGGTTTCTTGCTTATTTGATTTTGCTTTTGTTTTTTGTTTAGTTTATCTATTATGTTTGGGTCATATCCATTACTCTGTGCTAGGTATTTTATTGTGTTGAGCTCATTTTTGTAGTTTTCGGGTGATAAGGGTATTTTGTTGAGTCTATAGAGCATGGATCTGAATGCTGCATGTTTGTGCTGTGTTGGGTGGTTGGAGGAGTTGTGATTAGTGTGTCTGTTGTGGTTGGTTTCCTGTAAATGTTATAACGTTATTCTTTATTTAAATAACGATTAGCTATTTCTATTTAGGTATACATTTAGAATTATTAAATTTGTATTGTTTTTTTTTTATTTTTTCCTTTTTAGTTAAGTTGCCTTTATTTTTTTTTTTTAAATGTAATAATTTTAATCTATTAGCTTCCTGCTTGGCATCAGTCGGTAGAGCATGAATATTTGATATAATTATATAGTTGGGTCGTGGTTTTTTAATAGGATTCAGTCTCATAAAAATCTTTCTAGGCCCAGGTATGAGCTTCCCCTATAACTCTTGGAATTCATTAAAAATAAATATATATATAAATATGATACTTATACTATAGTGTTGAGGAATTAAAATAAATTGCACACCATAAACATTTTGATACATATATTAAACAAATAATGCAAGAATAGATCGAGGCAAAAATATATAAAGAGCGATAAAAATATAATATAAATAAAAATAGAGCAATAATTGAAATCAGTAAAATATCACAGGCTAAACTTTATACTCTAGATTTATGGCACGAATCATTACCATGTGCCTTTATCTTAAAATCATATGCATCCTTTTGCATGTAGCTGCGATATGCGCTTGCTAATACTTGTCGACTTGGACAATTCAATTAAAAATAGGTTCTTTAAGATCAACTTGATAAATTGGCAACTAATAATCCAAATATATATATATAAATATGATACTTATACTATAGTGTTGAGGAATTAAAATAAATTGCACACCATAAACATTTTGATACATATATTAAACAAATAATGCAAGAATAGATCGAGGCAAAAATATATAAAGAGCGATAAAAATATAATATAAATAAAAATAGAACAATAATTGAAATCAGTAAAATATCACAGGCTAAACTTTATACTCTAGATTTATGGCACGAATCATTACCATGTGCCTTTATCTTAAAATCATATGCATCCTTTTGCATGTAGCTGCGATATGCGCTTGCTAATACTTGTCGACTTGGACAATTCAGTTAAAAATAGGTTCTTTAAGATCAACTTGATAAATTGGCAACTAATAATCCAAATATATATATATTAAATTCTCTAGTACTTAGTAGATTTCTTTGTATTGAATATATATTTTATCTCAGGGTGCAAGATTCGGCACCTGATGGAATAGGTAGAGCAATTCATCTAGTGAATTAGAGCTATAACAAACTATCGCAAATTATATTGCAAAAATTAAATATCATATGAATATGTTTTAATAGCCTAGATTTTATACTTCTTTGATTCAATAGAATTTTCTGAAATGTATTGATCTATTTTTTCCTTCAATAAAATACCTTTAATACTAATTTTACTTGCGCAAGTATTTTTCTTATTAAATTCTTAATTTATAATAAAAACCCTTTCGACGAGCTAGCTTTGATCATTAGATAGATTCGAAGCACTAGGGCGCCCATCACTAATTCAATATTTATCACTCACGTGTCGAAAATCTTCTTATAAGCCGCCGATGTCGATCCAACTCCTGGTGGTCCTGGAATATGGTAGCCGGAATCGTCTCTTCCAAGGGGTTATAAAATTATTTGAAATTGAAAATGACTTCTGCTTTACAAGAGCATCACAAAGTCCTTTAAGAAATTTAATAATTTGATCTAACTTTAACTTTTACAATTTATTAGCAAGGTATTACGCTCTAAAATATTTAGGGTCCTCTCATGGTGGCATTTGGCTGGCGAGTGATGGTTCTCCTTTCTCAATTTTACAAATCTTATTTCCGACTTTCAAATTAACATAAAATTTGAATATCTTAGTCCTCCGCCATTTAGGTTCAAATAGATCGTGCAAAAAATATCAAATTATTACTTAGGTTGTGTGTTTAATAATTTCTTTGCCTTCGGGCCATATCTATAACATAGACTATACAATAATTTAACATAAATTCCGAACATTTATAGAAATATATATAAATATTTTTGAATTGGCCTACATTGCCGCCTATTAACTGCCGTTGTGCTATTGGTGCATGCAAATTTGATTCAGTATTCATGCGCCTGGTACCTCCTATTTCCTGAATACACTTAATTATTTTTATTGGTTTTTTACTTATGCTCTCTACATGCTAGCTAATATTCTATATACTAATATTTATATCATGCTTCCTAATAGTTAGCCACGTGATCATGTGTTCTTTCACATTGCATACTGTTTTGTTGCAATAGAGCTCTGCCAAGGGGTTTGGTCAGATTCTACGTTGCTCGATTCGGTCGATCGTTAGGTCGCCGATCCCTGAATGCATATACCTAACCTCAATCTTCAAATTATTTTATATAATAATATATTTATTAGCAACAAATTCTTTCAAAATCCTTTTTAGGTTTTTGTACCGTTTAGCCAGAACAAGCTGATGCTATCTAATCTTAATTGTTATCTATTTGGCGATATTAGCCAGTTACTTTATTTCAGACCTATTAATATTTCGGTTAGGGATTTTTATCTACCCAAATTCCGATATTTTACACGCGCCCCTGGATTTGAATTCAAAATATTTGAGAATCACAATGTTTTTAATGAAAATCCACCCTTCAATACATCGATATATACCATACTTTATTTATAAATTATACTCTCAGACTTCTATCACAGTTCGCAGATCTATCTGCTGCACCTCCTTTAGACCTCTATCAAATACAATAACAAATTCTCCTCCTCAACACACATAAAATATCATAAATATAATCTTCTAGACGCATTCCTCCTTACAACACTTAAACATAGTAATTTTAAATTCGCCGCTCACAGGGCCGCCAACCTAACTACACACATTTCTTGATTCTCACAATTGATTCTTTTCAGACAATAATTTCGATGTACAAAACTTCTGGGCTTATATTTTATAGTTCCTCTTAAGTCTTAATATAAATAATTTTCTATACATCAGGTACAATACTTTTCTTTTGCTAATGGCTCTTTGGTTTTGGGTAGCTAGCATTCACTTTAGGTTTTTTCAGGGTACAAACATGGCATAACTAAGGTAATAAATATAAAACATATAAATAAATATACTCACATTGATAAATATAATAAATAACAGTAATAAATAACATTTTTGGGTTACAATACTTTTTTATAATCATATGTTTAACAGACGTTACATATTTGATTTAGGTGGGTTTGCTCAGCTGGTCGCTGTCTCTATCTTCATACTGCTTACGTCATAACTGGTTGTCGAGTCTTGCAAGTAACCTAATTTCTACATTTTTTCTCTTTAAAGGTAATTAACAAATCTTAAATATTTTATTCCACTTGTGTCCTTTTTTATTTGATGTAACTAATTTAATTACATAATCAAAAATTACTCCCTTGCTTGTTGCAGGTTTTGATAGTTGGAAGGAAACGAAAAATCTGATTTGTTGACACGAGGTGCCTCATCAATATTAAATTTATTAAGAAAGGTTAGTAATTGGCTTGATAGTGGTGTTTTCTTTGATTACTTATCGTATTTATTTCAAATTCTGTGATATGGTTTAATATTGGCTACATTTTCCCACCAAACAATGTGCGTATTCTCATTCTCTTGTAACTGGACTGTGTTATGCTGCGATATGGCTACGATAGTGATGGCCCTGAATAAATTAAAAAGAATTTGCGAGTTACTTTCTCCAAAGCATTTGATAACTGTGGCTCTTTACTAAAACTTCATCTCCAACGTTATATGAAAATATTTTAAATGCTCGGTCGTGAAATCTCTTTCTACTATTTGCCTTCTGCTCTAGCTTTAACCTTACTAGATGATGGATATTAGGGTTTGTTAATTTGTTCACTTCTGAGCTTGGAAAATCAATTAATTTTTCGATAAATGTATTGTTCCTTTTACCGAATATGATTTCATAAGGCGTACGACCGGTGCTTTCATTTAGACTATTATTATAACATTCTTCTAAAAATGGTATATATCTAACCCATTGTTGGTGTTTTTCATTACAGTACGTCCGCATAAAACGAGAGATCTCTGCCATACGTCGCTCTACCGGATTAGCACTGGGGCTGTAAAGAGATGTCCTCGACCATTTAATATTAGCCAGGTGAAGTATTTCTTTCCACTGCTTGCTACAAAAATAGGTTGAGTTGTCGGATAGGATTCGTTTGGGCTTTCCTACTTCACTCGTCCATCTTTCCATTATGCATCGGGCCAAAACTTCTCCGGTCAATTTACCTATGGGAAATAGCATGGTATATTTTGAAAAAACACATGTAAGCACGAATATGTATTTTTTTCCGTATTGTGCCATGGGCAATGGACCATATATATCCGCTGATATCAATTCCAATGGTGCACTGGGGAGAATGGGATTCATTTCGCCCCTGATATGGTATTGTGGGTATTTGGCTTTCTGGCATATATCGCAAGCTTTTACTATTTTGGCCACTTTTTTATGCATGCTTTTAAAATAACAGCTTTCTTTTAGTAGGTGGAGGGTCTTCGTAGTTCCAAAATGTCCAATGCGTTCGTGAGCTTCTTTTATCAAATCTGTTTCCATATTAGCGGGGATGATTAGGTGCCAGTCGTAAGTATTTTTAGCCGGTCGGTGGAACATAAATCCTTTGTAGCGGGTATACTGTCGCAGGTAATCGGGCGGTTCGGCAGCTCCTTCTTCCATCAATTCGCGGATCTGGGACAGTCTTGGGTCTTCGTATTGGGCGATACGGATTCTTTCAGGGGTTAACACGGCAGTATGAATTCGTGGTTGGATGTTGGGAGGATATGGTATGCTTTCTCCACTCTTTACGGCGAAACATTTCAGGTTGGTATCTTGACAATATGTAGCATCTATTTCCCTGGATAGAAAGTCGGCGGTCTGATTTTTCTTTCCTGGCAGATGGGTCAATTCGATATCGTATTCTTGAAGTGCAAGAAACCATCTAGATAAGCGGTTGTGATTCAATTTGGCTGTTTTGGAAAATGTTAAGGCTTTGTGGTCGGTATTGATAAATATCTTATTGCCGAGCAACAATGTCCGGTATTTAATACATACTTCCACAATACTCAACAACTCTTTTTCGGTCACAGAATAACGACGCTGGGCTGGGTTGAGTGTCTTACTAAAAAATGCTAGCACTCCTTCTCTCCTTGATCATCTTCTTGGAAAATCTCTGCGCCTATCGCGTAATCTGAGGCATCGACATTCAAGAAAAAAGGTTTCTTCAGGTTAGGGTGTTTCAACACGATGGAATTTAGGAAGGCTTCTTTTAGTTGCTGGAATATGATCTCTTCTTTGTTAGTCCAAATCCAAGGCTTGGTACTAGACAATATATGACTGAGTTGAGCAGTGTAGTGTGACATTTGTTTATTGAAGCAGCGGTAGAATTGTAAAAATCCAATAAACTTTTGTAATTATTTACGGTTGGAAATTGTCTGATGGCTAATAATTTGTCCGGGTCCTGTGATATGCCAGTAGGTGTGATTATGTGTCCTAGATATTTCACTTCTCTCGCAAAAAATTCACACTTCGATAGTTTGAGTTTCAATCCGCAATTTATCAATCTATCAAATACTATATCTAATGCTGGCAATGTTCACGTATATTCTGTGAGGCTATTAATCCATCGTCCACGTATAATGTACAGTAGTCTCTGATATCGTCTCCTAGCGCCTGTCTCAACATCGTATGAATATAGCCATAGCATTTCTTAATCCAAACGCTAAACGAGTGAACCTATAATTGTGTCCATTAAACAGGAAGGATAAATAATCGCGCGATTCCGGTGCTACTTGGACTTGCCAATATCCTGCGCTCAAATCTACCGTTGAATATATGGTCTTGCCATGGAAAGTTTGCATAACTTGTTCAATTTGGTCTGGTCCTTCTCGGTCATCATCCAATATGCGGTTCAAGGCGCGAGCATCCAGACATAGTCTTACTGTTCCATCCTTTTTTGCTACACACACAATCGGCAAACTATAGGGTGCTGTGGATTCTTCTATAATTCCTAGCTGTTCCATGCGAGATATTTCTGCTATGGCGGCGGATCGATAGGTGAAAGGTATGGGGTAAGATTTGCGGTAATACGTGTTGTGTGGCTTAACATTGAGTGAACATTCAAAGTGAGTGGCTAGACCAGGTTGTTCGGAAAAAACGTCTGCATTTTTACGGAATACTTGAATTATTTCCTGTCTGATGTCAGGGTGCCAATCGGTACGTTGATGGATTCTGTTTATCAGTATCTCTAACAATTCTTCGGTACTAGAATCGGCTCTTGACGGTGTTCGGTCCTTCGTTGTTAGGCTTAATACCTCCATATACTCCATAGCATTTTCCATTCCGTGGATACCCCACTTCCTCGGCGCGCCTTCCATGTAGTGAGCGAAATGTACCTCAGCAATTCCTTCAGTGCGTTTCTTCAGATCAAGGGGTACTATAACTTCGTATGCTTCGGTTTCGGTAAATGCATGAAATTTCGAGGTTTGGAAATTTAAACAGGCCTGGAAGTGTTGTAAAAAATCTGTACCTATTATTATGTGCGGACCGGAACAGGTAATACAAGAAATGTATGTGCGAATCGTTGTTGTTGAAGATTTATTTCCAGTAAGCATTGAATAGTTATATGTATTCGCCATCCTGGACTGATACCTGATACATATACGTTGGTTAACGGTAGAGTAGCTAATTTTGTTTTTTCTTTCAGACGTTGAAATATGTCAGTTTGTATGAGGCTACATTGTGAACCACTATCTACTAATGCTTGAACCCTCATTCCATATATTTCGATATCGATATACATTTGGATATCCGCATTTGGATATCCGGTAGCCTGCTTTCCTTTTCCGTTTCTTCTAACAAAATCTCCGGTAAATCATTTCTGAATGTGGTGTATGACGTTGAAATATCCTGCTTTTCCTGGTTTGTGTCATTTGAGCTTGTGCTTGCTATATCGGGGGTATCATATAGTCATGGTTTATTAGCTGTAGTTTTCTGTATATCTGGTGGCGGGTCGTTGGGTGCTGGTTCCGGGTTTTTTGTTGATTCAATCCTATTGCATGCGCTAATGTATAATTTGTGCTTACTTGTTGAGGTGGCGGTTTGTAATTTCTGTTGTAATTGTTCTGAGTGTGATTATTATTTGAGTTTAATCGATCACGGCCATCATAGTGATTCCTACGGTTGCTCTGCTGGGTATAGTGGTTGGTTGTGCGATTTTGAAATTTTTCATTATTCCAGTTACCATTTTGCTTGTGCTCATAGCGGCGTTCAATTGAGGGGCAGATCGTAGCGATCATATGATACCGGTTCATAATTTTGGCTGTTATACTGATTAATTTTTGAGTTATGTTGATTTTGTGTGTATCTCTGGTCTGAACGGTGGTTTGATATTGCCATCACAGACTGTATGCCATATAAATGATTTATCAGCTGTTTGCAATCAGTAATGGGTTGTGTGGCGAGTGCCATTCTAACTTGATACGGTAGCTTCTTTAAAATAATACTTGCTAATGCCGATTCGTTAATGGGCTCACTCAATTGAGAATTTTTAAACTGTAGGGCAGTGACGAAGGTGGTACATGCACCGTCTAAGCTAGGGTTGAAATCGCATGATATAATGTCCGCTAGCACGTCCAACTGTTTACTTCTGCTCCAATACTGTTCCAGGAAGACAGCTACAAACTCATCCAATGATGTAAATTCA
Organism: Nilaparvata lugens; assembly: GCF_014356525.2. Lineage (NCBI taxonomy): Eukaryota > Metazoa > Arthropoda > Insecta > Hemiptera > Delphacidae > Nilaparvata > Nilaparvata lugens. Next base: position 70,641,071 of record NC_052504.1, on the reverse strand, counting down.
TGGGCTCTACTCCGAAAGAACATCAGGGGTTCGCCAATCAATAAACTAGTCAAACGAAGACGCCACATGCTCCAAGAGGTAGGTGCAAGAGTTTGTACTAATTTTATCTGATCAATGAATGGTTGAGGTTGCAAATGGCGATCAGTATTATCAAATTTGCCCAGTCCTTGCAATATACTATGTGAGTTGATGTTATCTGTTTGAATCCCTTGAGGTCGTTGTTGAATATGATTTTCTAATGCTGTTATTGTTTCCTGTGCCATCTGCCATTGACTATAATGTGTAATTTTATTAGCGTTTATTTCTTGATTTAATTGAGTCAGAGTGGATTTTTGAATTAGTAGAGTTCCGTTTAAAGCTTTACAGGTTTCTGTATTTTGATTGATGCTACCTTGCAGTTGGTTCATTTTTGTGGACATATTAATCTGTTTATTTTGTATTTCTTTAATACTGTTAATATTTTTGTCAACTGTAGTTGTTAAATTTTGATTGGCAACGGTAATTTGTTTGTGGATTTCTTGATGGCAATCGGCCTTAATGTTATTTGTTATATCCTGAATGGGTGTAGTGATTTGTGTGGTTAGGTTATCTATCCTTTCATTGAGTTCACAGGTAACCGTTCAAATTATTTTATATAATAATATATTTATTAGCAACAAATTCTTTCAAAATCCTTTTTAGGTTTTTGTACCGTTTAGCCAGAACAAGCTGATGCTATCTAATCTTAATTGTTATCTATTTGGCGATATTAGCCAGTTACTTTATTTCAGACCTATTAATATTTCGGTTAGGGATTTTTATCTACCCAAATTCCGATATTTTACAATGTTAAAGCTGAGTTTTTGGTCTGGATTTTTTGTGATTGATAGGTCGAGGAAGTTTATAGAGTTGTTTTGTTCATATTCAGAAGTGAATTGTATTTTGTTGTTGAACTTGTTGATGTATTTACGGAGAATGGATCAAGAAATCATCACCTGTTATTTCTCCTCTCAATTTCATATCCTATGACCGGAATTTCCCCTTCTTCGGTAGTTTGGTTATTGATGAGAATAAGTTCTGAAGCAGGTTCATTGATGTGATGAAGTGTTGAATTTCTTGCACTATTTACTTCTACACAATGATTCAGAAAAGATCCTGAAAATTCTTGAAGTAGCTGTTCATTTATTTCATTTGTTAGCAAGTAAGTGTTGTTGTTGATAATTTTACTTTCTCCATCGTTATTATTCATTGTTTTGTTAGTCTTTTCCATTCTAAGCTCTGTGATGGTTTCAACCGATTTTTTTCCAATTCCTCTCCGCCCCGCCTTACTGAATTCCAATTTGTGTCTATTATGCCAGAATCTGGGCACTAACCACAACTCCACTAGTACAACTCTCTGCTTATATACTCTGCAAAAGGTGCGAATAGCATTATTGACTGTTTTTATTATTTTATTTTCTCTGCTGATCTCTGGAATATGATACCTATATGAAATAGTAGTCAAGATTAGGTTTGTGTGCTCGCACTGTACTACCAGCTTCATTATTGTCTCAAGACATTCGGTTATTGATTCAGTGTTTGAGTTCCAATTAAAATTATCTATTCCAGCACTGAAAATTAGATAGTCTTCAGGGGTCAATCGGAGTATATATCGTGCATATTAATTTCAATGATTGATCGCGTTGGAGCACTAGAGTAAACCCTCACCTTGAGTATCAAAAAATTCAGCAGACTTTCCATGACTGTGTTATAACAATATCGGTTCCGATCCGCTGATCATAATATAAACTTTGATCAGCTAGATCAGAGAATCTTTGTGTCGTATTCACTGTCATGACAATTGAGGATACATTTTATTTCTTCAAATAGAAATCCCGAATGGATAAAATCAGATAACTGTATGTTAATAATGTTAATACTCCCAATTCAATTAATTAGCTCGATCAATAACTTTCTTAACAATCCAAAAAGTCAAATAATCAAATGTATATTTCTCACTATACTCGTACCTCACTAGCCTTTGACCATGACAATTTGATAGCGTGTTATAAGGACACAATACTAATTATTTACTTGTGTGGGTATTGGGAGCACGATTTGTGAGGCACTCACTGAAGAAGCATGCTACATGCTAGATGCTACAGAGAGCATTGGCTGAGGAAATGGTGGTGGGGGGTCGACGAGAGGAAATTGATTTCCGACCACATCGTGTGAATCCAATGCCAATTAGCCTCTTTCGTGAGCCCTGCTAAAATGGAACTCAGTGGTATCGGTTGGTAACAATGTAGCTACAGGCCCAACGCACATTTCCTCTCTTTTTCGCATTCTCACTACTTGTTCTGTTCCGAAATCTCTCCAAAATTGCCCACTCCTTGAATTTGTACAAAATGTTCTGGTTCAAGCATTGGACAAAGCTGTTGTACTGTGAATTGATTCAATTGATACTAGTAGTTCTGTGAACAGTAAACCTCGCGCTTAGTAAGTTACATTGACCTGTTATGTTTTCTCAAGAATTAATAAATAATTTATCAATTTAAATTGTCTAGAAAAAATCTTAAATAAACATAGAGCTTTCTGTCCTATGGTACCGTGACGTGTCGTCCCGGAATGTGAGTGTGAGCTGATTATCAGGTCTGGCTGCAACTGTCTACAACGTTGATGGAAAGATACATTTTCAAGATGTTCGATGTTTTTGAACAGGTATTATTATAGTCTACTAACGCTGATGGAAAGATACATTTTCAAGATGTTCGATGTTTTTGAACGGGTAGTATTATAGTCCACTAAACAGCTGATTTATGATGAATAATTCTATAGTCCGATTTTTACTCTAATATTGGCGTATGAAGGAGGCTCCTTTTTCCTTTTTATATTATCCTTGAAATGCAAAATTTCCAAAAACCTTGTATATACGTCGACGCGCAATTTAAAAAGGAAAATACCTGTCAAATTTCATGAAAATCTATTACCGCGTTTCGCCGTAAATGCGCAACATATAAACATTAAGAGAAATGCCAAACCGTCGACTTGAATCTTAGACCTCACTTCGCTCGGTCAATTATAGTTATTTTGAAATATTGGCTCTTCGAATTTCGTCCCCCACTTTCATCGATTAGAAAAATAAATGAATTTATCAGGATTACAATATCAATTCATAACCAGATATTCAAACTGTCCAATTATATCTTTATTCAGTTTATTCAAGCAGAGACAAGCAATATGAGGCTTATCCTTTTTCCTCATTTTCCAATATTATGCTTATCCTTTTTCTATGATTCAAAAGAGAGGAACGAGGAAACTATTAATGGTTACGACCAATGAGCGATTTCCGATGAGCGATGAATACAAGTTTACTTTACAAAGAGAACTAGACTAGACACTTCCTTTCATAGAAAAATACTTATTGTACGGTACTTATTAGAGCATTTTCAACTGTATTGTATACCGATATTCCTAGTGACTCAATACGCCAAACATGTTCTATCTATATAATAAGAGAGAGTAGGGTTGTGTTTGTTCATGTGTTCGTGTGTTCGTTTGTTCGTTTGTTCACATCAAAAAATGTCAACTTGTGGATTGCATACCGGAAAAACGGGAATGATTCAGATCTCCAAATTTTTAACAAAGATTCTAAAAATATCAATGTCGTGCACCTGGAAGCCCAAATTTCATTTTTCCTTCTAGATTTCTCAGAATTAATGTTCAAATTCATCAATGCTACCATACATGAAGTTCCATAGCCCAAAGCGTGTTTTTTTATGATGAGGTTATATTCTGCTACAAGACCAACATTTTCGAATAGCAGTGTAGCGCAACGGTAAAACGCTAGCTTACGGAGTGATGGTTCCTGGGTTCGAATCCCGATGCTTCCAAATTTTTTGTTCTTAATTTTTTCCCTCGAAACGTATTATTATCAATTATTTTTTGAAGGAATTTGTTTTCATTACAATTGAACTTGGATTTTATCAAATAATTATTTTTAATGTAAAATGTTGCCACCAGTACAAATGAAATGGACATAGTCTTCATGCTGTAGGCCTATCATTGGCCTTCGTTAGTAGCATTCGTGATGTAGGAAAATTATGTTTGACACATCATCACGTCTGAACTACTGGACTGATTGATTTGAAATTTTGCATAAAGATTCTTCATTAACCGAGGATGGTTATAGTAGGCCTATTTTCAAATTTCAAATTTTTTATTACGTCAAGTTTTCATTTTGCAGTTTCAAAATAGACCCTTGCGAAGCACGGGTTACCTACTAGTAACCCAAACTAGACATTACGTCTTGCCTTACCTTTTAATTGATCAGTCAGAAGCTATAAGGCAGGAGGTCATATATGAACTACAGAAACGTACATTTTCAAACATGAAACAAGGTGGTATGCTACCCCTTGCTTCTTGCCGGATAAATTCCTCTCATATAGATAATCGTTGGATATGGAGTCGATTACGTCTGTACCAGGTTCAATGCTATTACTCTATCATTGAACTTGGAAATTCATCTGAAGAAATCATAATATTCCAATCATGATCATGAATGTCTAATAAGCAAACAACAAAAGACTGAAAATAACACTGATTCGCTGTCTACTCAGCTGCAATACATCTAAATCACCAAGTTGTTGCATGCTTCAAGTTGGCGCGGAGCCGCTAAGTTTGGTAAGTGATGCCCCGCTTGACCGACAAGATGCTGACGTAGTTGTGGCTGATGTTTGTGTGTGTGTTTGGGAGAGGTGGAGAAAGAGCAAGTTGCTCCGGGGGTCGTTTGTCAGACGCTTCCATGATGGATGGGCAAAGCTGTGTTATGGTAAATGATTTATAAGACAGACATAGATTGATGAAGTTTGTCGGAAAATAATGAGCCCGCAATGATTATTGTTTGTCAGGCGTCATCAGTCTTCATCAAGGTGCGGGATAATGGCTTCTTTGTGCCGTGCTGTGCTGTGCTAGTGCAGTGCACTGCTAGCGGCTAGGGCCATCTATCAGCCCTGTCTTGTAGCGTAATTAAAGCCGACGCGCAGGCCACGTCAAACACTCTAATTGACAGTAATAGAATCATGATTGACAACGAAAGTTCCTTCTCGATTCTCCGCTCGTCGACAATACTTGCAATTAAACCGCGCTCGCCTCCAAAGCCGCAGAACAATCGCCGTCCTAATTCCGCCAGGTACCCCCACCCATCCCCATCCAATCCATTCATCACTTGTCACCCAACAATGGGCACCTTTCCCCCTGACCCCATCCCCCCAGACATCTCAGCCCAAGAATCGAGCTTGATTTGTTCCAACACGCCATGCTAACTACATGACATACGACTGTCTTTGTTTTAAAGAGCACGAACAAAACATGCTATTATCATATGCTTACTTGTCAAAATTTCGTCTACAACAGAGCTGCCAGATTACAAGTCAAGTTGCCAGTGACATTTTCTCTAATCAATGCTGATATTGAGTCTTTTCGGAACCATTATCACGAGATAATAGTCACTTGTTATTAAAATGAAATTTGAATGTACAAACCAGTGGAGTCCTGAGACATTTCAAACTTTTAATACCATCAAAGATGATATAAATAATATAGACCAGATGGGCCTGCAATAACAATATGGAAACCAAACAAGGTCTGATCTCTTCATGTTCAAGCCTCCATATTCTCTTTATCATTCCTGGAATTGACAAAATTAATATTTATAAGGCTGTTTAGGCCTTTGTCGAAAAAACTATTGCTCAGCATCCAAACTTACCACATTCCAGTAGTGGGTTACAACTTCAAGCCTGTACATGTGAATGAAAGATATCAATCAAAATATATTTATTTTACGTTATGCCTACATGTTATATCTGTTATTTTTAAAGTAGCTTTCTCTCGAGTCTCGACTAATAATTTAATAGAATGTGTTCTTTCTTAGACTAGGGCAACAATCAATGTTTGTTTCGCATGGTGATTTCTCACATGCACCACTGTAATGTATTTATTCAAAATAATGAATAGTGTTCACAATCCAAAATAGAATAAAATCAAACTGAAATCGAATGGCTGAAACGTGACTATTAATCAACCTACCATCGTGCAATCTGTGGTCGTCAGATATTATCAGCTACGAGTCATATACATGACTGTCACAGTTGAATAGTTGGGTATCACCGCTTTATGAGGAGTCTGAACCGTAATCGTGTTTTGTCTTCACTTTGTATTTGGATGAGTGGACCGGCTGAACGTGAACAGGACGAGTCACGCCACAATTTTCAAGCGGTTCTATTCAATAAACGAAACGATTACAATAAATTATAAAAATTTACGATCGGAGTGGTTTCAATCGTAAAGCTCTGAAGAGACGCTCGTAAACTGTCGTAGAGCCAAGTGCCCAGCTGACTGAATGCTTTCAGATTGGAAAAGGGGTTGCTGCTAGCTGCTTTACTGCTCGTTTTAACGTGTCGCTAAAAAGGAGCCCGGAACGGATATGGCTTAATTTATTGTCGTCCGGATTACGACTCTTGTGATTGCATGACAATAATACCTCTTGGCTGGAACTCGAGAGAGAATAAGAGTGTTCTAGCAGCAGACTGGTTGAGAGACCCTCGCTTGACACAACCAACAACCAGCCATATGTTGACACGAAATGTCTGCTAGAAGCTCAAATGGATTAGTTTCAAACAAACGCTCAGGTTATGAGGTTCATCCTGATATGACAGTGTTACTGGAACTGGTTTCTCTGCTGCTGATGAGATTTGATCGGCTGGTCGCTGGTGATTTCCATCAACCATATTTTCAATCATTCCAAAAAAACAGAATTAATTTCCGCCAGTATCATTAATTTTAAAAAGCTTCAGATAGTATTTGTCAAATTTCAACATCATGAAGCTACTATCAATTGTGATTTACCATTTAAGGCTCTAGAATTTTGGATTAGGTATACTGGACAAGTCAGTTCCTCAGCTATCCATCATCATGAAAATTGTTCTATGACAAGTTACAGAACAAGTTGTTTATAGATTAGAAATTCTATATTTGGATGGAGGATAAGTTGAAATTATTCCTGAGACTACCTTTTCAATCGTATGCAAGTAGGATGAGGTCCTTTGTTGTATACGGAATACTTATTTAGGAATGATCACGCACTAATTGAGTGATTTTCCCAAGCCTCAACAACGGATTAATTCTCGAGTATGTCTGTAAAGCTGTGGAGAAAGCCTTTCTCACGGATATGTGACTGAGCTGTCAACAGATTACCGAGAAGCTTAGTGATTGAACATGTTATTGAATTTTTATGAGATGACAAAGGATTTGCAGTGAATGAGTGAGAGAATAGAATATTACTTCATTCTTATCATCTATTTTGGGACGTTTAGAATATTTATAGCTTCAAGTGTTTTCGAGTTATTAATTTCAGTCTGATCTGAATTGGCTCTTATTCCCTAAGGACCACTCATGTTGCTTTTTAAAATTTGAAGTTCCTCTTCAAAACCTTATTGGATGTATTTTTCCGATTATTAGTAGTCATGAATCAATCATCTGTCATAGCCATCAAATGTGAATTGATTGATGAATCTATTTTCTAAGAAATGGTGTTCTAGGTGCTATCAGCCTGTTTGATGTGGATAACAACTTTCATGATATTATGCAAAAGCTGTTAACTGCTTATTTAGAAAGATGTATTCCAGTTTTAAATAATGACTCGAATTGAGCTATTTCTCAGAGATAATAAATTGATATTCTTGGAAATCATGTCATTCCATTAACAATACCTTGAAAAATGTATCCTCAAAATTTAATGATATCATTTGCAACCAATTTTGGAATTACTTATTTCGAAGATTTCAACCTTTATTAGGCGCTTATGTCTCGAAAAGTAAAATTCAAAAACGCAGTTTTATTCACCATTCTAGTATCTTTATTTCAGTATCTTGGTATTTTAATAGATGAACCGGATAAATCGGATAACTATGGAAAATTTAACCAGTAAAAAGTTTCTAACAGCCTGATGGACACAGCCTTCAAAATGAAATTTATGTGACGCTCATGTATCTATAATATTCAATAAGTTAAAACTTGAAAATAGCAGGGATCAAAAACTGATTTTCATATCCCAAAGTAAACTATATAAAAATTGTCGAAGAATAAGTTAATATAATTTTTTACGAGATTATCAATAATTGACTCTGATTTTTCAGAGTTGATGTGAGATTTTTGTTCGTATTAGCTACTGCAAGTAGATGTTGATGAATTCATCATAACTTAAAAATTTAATTTAGTTTGATCAATGAAGAAATACTTCAGCAATCAGGTAAATAGGGTCATGAACAGTAGATTTAAGGACTTTAGGTTCCGGTTCTTCCCGGAATTAATCACACCTTATTAATTTACCGACTCACCTTATACATAACCCAACTTACTTATTCATACAAAACTCATACTCAAATGAACCTCATTAGCTGAAAGATTATAATAATAAATGAGTTATATTAATGAACATTATAAATGTACTGCAAGAAATCTGCAAGTGAACAGTGTTCGATCTGTGATAACCTAATCAACTATCGTTCAATCAATGTCCGACAACAATAATAATATCGCAGAGGCTGAGCAAATTCTCAACTTCATTCATCAATGCCTATACTAGTGCACCTTTTGTAACAGGCGTAGACTCAAGTAAATGTCAGATTAATATTTTAGGAAGTGCAAGTATGATGTTGACAAGGTCTTCGGCTAATTAGCTGTCAGTTTGCTGTTGTCTGCAAAAAGTCTGATGATAATTTGTGCCAGACAAAATCAAGGGGAGACATGTCAAAAGGTCTTTTCGTATTTGGTGAGGTCGTCGGCTGTTGTGGGTGACGTATCAGCTAATGCTTGTCGACGTCTCGCTCCGTCTCTTCTCATAAAGTTGGAATAGAGACGAACGCACTATCCATAATTTATTCCTCTATGACAGAAACAAAAACGCATTCTACATGTTATCAAGAGTAGTGAAATGTACAAATAACAGTATACTATAGAAATAAAACATAAAAATCCAAGTAAGATTATCATATTAATAAATATTACTTCAATATTAATGAATTACTTGATAATGACATCATGGCCGAAACATGTCGTTAGTAAACAATTTTAAGAAAGGGTACTTGTATTTTAATTTTTTATTTCTATTCAAGAGTAGCCCTAACAAAATAAGACAGTATACTATATTAACAGTCAGACAGTATACTATATTAACAGTATGACGTTATTCTTTATTAAAATAACGATTAGCCTCCTGCTTGGCATCAGTCGGTAGAGCATGAAAATTTGATATAATTATATAATTAGGTCGTGGTTTTTTAATAGGATTCAGTCTCATAAAATCTTTCTAGGCCTAGGTATGGGCTTCCCCTATAACTCTTGTAATTCATTAAAATAATATATATATAAATATGATACTTATACTATAGTGTTGAGGAATAAAAATAAATTGCACACCATAAACAATTTGATACATATATTAAACAATAATGCAAAAAATAGATCGAGGCAAAAAATATATAAAGAGCGATAAAAATATAATATAAAAATAGAACAATAATTTAAATCAGTAAAATATCACAGGCTAAACTTTATATTCTAGATTTATGGCACGAATCATTACCATGTGCCTTTATCTTAAAATCATATGCATCCTTTTGCATGTAGCTGCGATATGCGCTTGCTAATACTTGTCGACCTGGACAATGCAATTAAAAATAGGTTCTTTAAGATCAACTTGATAAATTAGCCACTAATAATCCAATATATATATATATATATATATTAAATTCTCTAGTACTTAGTAGATTTCTTTGTATTGAATATATATTTTATCTCAGGGTGCAAGATTCGGCACCTGACGGAATAGGTAGAGCCATTCATCTAGTGAATTAGAGCTATAACAAACTATCGCAAATTATATTGCAAAAATTAAAGACCATATGAATGTGTTTTAATAGCCTAGATTTTATACTTCTTTGATCTAAATGGAATTTTCTGAAATGTATTGATCTATATTTTTTCCTTCAATAAAATACCTTTAATACTAATTTTACTTGCGCAAGTATTCCTCTTATTAAATTCTTAATTTATAATAAAAACCCTTTCGACGAGCTAGCTTTGATTATTAGATAGATTCGAAGCACTAGGGCGCCCATCACTAATTCAATATTTATCACTCACGTGTCGAAAATCTTCTTATAAGCCGCCGATGTCGATCCAACTCCTTATGGTCCTGGAATACGGTAGCCGGAATCGTCTCTTCCAAGGGGTTATAAATTATTTGAACTTGAAAATGACTTCTGCTTTACAAGAGCATCACAAAGTCTTTTAAGAAATTTAATAATTTGATCTAACTTTAACTTTTACAATTTATAGCAAGGTATTACGCTCTAAAATATTTAGGGTCCTCTCATGGTGGCATTTGGCTGGCGAGTGATGGTTCTCCTTTCTCAATTTTACAAATCTTACTTCCGACTTTCAAATTAACATAAAATTTGAATATCTTAGTCCTCCGCCATTTAGGTTCAAATAGATCGTACAAAAAATATCAAATTATTACTTAGGTTGTGCGTTTAATAATTTCTTTGCCTTCGAGCCATATCGATAACATAGACTATACAATATTTTAACATAAATCCAGAACATTTATATAAATATATAGAAATATTTTTGAATTGGCCTACAGTTGCCGCCTATTAACTGCCGTTGTGCTATTGGTGCATGCAAATTTGATTCAGTATTCATGCGCCTGGTACCTCCTATTTCCTGAATACACTTAATTATTTTTTATTTGGTTTTTTACTTATGCTCTCTACATGCTAGCTAATATTCTATACACTAATATTTGTTTCATGCTACCTGATAGTTAGCCACGTGATCATGTGTTTTTTCACATTGCATACTGTTTGATTGCAATAGAGCTCTGCCAAGGGGTTTTGGTCAGATTCTACGTTGCTCGATTTGATCGATCTCTAGGTCGCCGATCCCTGAATGCATATACCTAACCTCAATCTTCAAAATATTTTATATAATAATATATTTATTAGCAACAAATCCTTTCAAATCCTTTTTAGGTTTTTGTACCGTTTAGCCAGAACAAGCTGATGCTATCTAATCTTAATTGTTATCTATTTGGTGATATTAGCCAGTTACTTTATTTCCGACCTATTACTATTTCGGTTAGGGATTTTTATCTACCCAAATTCGATATTTTACACGCGCCCCTGGATTTGAATTGAAAATATTTGAGAATCACAATGTTTTTAATGAAAATCCACCCTTCAATACATCGATATATACCATACTTTACTTATAAATTATACTCTCAGACTTCTATCACAGTTCGCAGATCTATCTGCTGCATCTCCTTTAGACCTCTATCAAATACAATAACAAATTCTCCTCCTCAACACACATAAAATATCATAAATATAATCTTCTAAACGCATTCCTCCTTACAACACTTAAAACATAATATTTTTAAATTCGCCGCTCGCAGGGCCGCCAACCTAACTACACACATTTCTTGATTCTCACAATTGATTCTTTTCAGACAATAATTTCAATTTACAAAACTTCTGGGCTTATATTTTATAGTACTTCTTAGGTCTTAATATAAATAATTTTCTATACATCAGGTACAATCTTTTCTTTTGCTAATGGCTCTTTGGTTTTTGGTAGCTAGCATTCACTTTAGGTTTTTTCAGGGTATAAACATGGCATAACTAAAGGTAATAAATATAAAACATATAAATAAATGTACTAACATTGATAAATATAATAATAACAATAATAAATAACATTTTTGGGTTACAATACTTTTTTATAATCATATGTTGAGCGCTACATTCGATTTGGGTGGCTTTGGCCAGCTGACTGCTTGTTCTACGTTTCACATTGCTTACGTCAGAACTGGTTGTCGAAACTTGTAATTAACCCAACTGCTATATTTTTTCCTTTCAAAGGTAATTAACAAATTTTAATTATTCTATCCCCGCTTGTGTCCTTTTTTATTTGATGTAACTAATTTAATTACATATTCAAAAATTACTCCCTTGCTTGTTGCAGGTTTTGATAGTTGGAAGAAAAACGAAAAATCTGATTTGTTGACACGAGGTGGCCTCATCAATATTAAATTTATTAAGAAAGGTTAGTAATTGGCTTGATAGTGGTGTTTTCTTTGATTACTTATCATATTTATTTTAAATTCGACGATATTGCATGTGGAAATGTTGTGATTTACTTGCATCTTCTTGCATTCTGTTTGTAGATTGTTGCTGTAGGCCGTTCGGTTATCTGCTGTCTGTTGGTAAAGGCTGTCCTAATTGATAATTTATCTTCATGAATTTAAAGCCCTTGTATCTGGTATACTTTTCTAAACAAATCCTAGCTTCCTTAATGGTAATTCCTTTTAATCTGTTTCTTTTCCCAATCATCTTGTAATCTTAATTCATCTTTCCTCTTATTTTCATCTAATGTTCTTGATCTCGGTTCATTATAACTCATTATGCTCAAGACAATAAACATTTTTATAATATTAGCTTCCCAATTATCAATAATAGATTCTTTTAATAATAACAATATAATATTTTCCATCCTATCTATAACACAGTCTTTTATTAATATCACAGCCATTATTACAAACATTACACACCATATCAAAACATTTATCAACTTTTTAACAATATAATCTCTCAACATATAATATCCAGGTACTTCCACTTTCTTTATATTACTTTCTATTGCTTCCATTCTTCTCAAACACCGTTTATCCTTAATTAATCTCCACAAGTAGCCCACTTTATTGTTGCCCATGCACGAATCCGTAATAGTCCTTTTAGTAGCTCCGTTTTTATCCCATTTATTACGTCCATTTTGCCGGTCACATCGCTGATCATAGCCTTTAAAACGTATGTGCCGCGGATGCATGACGTCGGTGATCTCTTCCTGTCCTCCTCGGTGCCGGTCCGGTGTCCTCCTCGGGCGTTTAAAACGTGCATGCGGCCTCCATCGGCGCGCGCGGTTCCTCCTTCGTCGCTTCTTCCGCCTCCGGGCCTTATGATGCATGCCTCTTTTCTCCTGCATGTTGTCCTCCCAGTCCTGATGTCGGCCGTCCGGTGTCCTCAGGCGCCTCCATCTCCGGGCCTTGCGATGCATGTTCTTACGATCCTGTATGCTGTCCTCCTCGTCCTGATGCCGGTCGGGTGTCCTCGGGCGCCTCCGTCTCCGGGCCTTGCGGTGGTCGCTCCTCTTGTCCTGGATGCCGTCCTGCCTGGTGTCATCCTCTTGGTCCTTGGTGCGCTTCGGTGGTGTCCCCTGATAGGCGGTTGTAGGTTCAGTGCACGGATCTGTTACATTTTTTATCTTTTCTGTATTCACTAACTCCTTAATTAGTGCATGATCCTGGTGGCTGTTGGTGTTCTCCGGCGGTGAGAGATCCTCGGTAGGGAACAGGATGCTTAATAGAGGTTGTTGCTTGCGGCTGGTTTTAATTGCATTGTTGGCGGCGGTTTTTGATGGTAGGCTGTCTTGTATTGTTATATTGGGGGTATCATATAGACATAATTGTTTAGGTGTAGTTTTCTGTATATCTGGTGGAGGGTCGTTGGGTGCTGGGTTCCGGTTTTTTTGTTGATTCAATCCTGTTGCATGCGCTAATGTATAATTTGTGCTTACTTGTTGAGGTGGCGGTTTGTAATTTCTGTTGTAAATGTTCTGAGTGTGGCTATTATTTGAGTTTAATCGATCACGGCCATCATAATAATTTCTTTGATAGGTTTGCTGTGGATAATGGTTTGTTTGGCGATTTTGAAAACTTCTATCATTCCAATTATTATTGTGTTTATGATCCTTTCGGTGTTCAAATTGAGAAGTAGGTCGTGAGCAATCATATGGTACTGATTCATAGGCTTGGCTGGTGTACTGATTAATTTTTGAATTAGGTTGATTCTGTGCATACATTTGATCTGACCGGTGATTTGATATTGCCATCATAGATTGTATATTGTATAAATAATCTATCAGCTGTTTGCAACTAGTTATTGGCTGTGTAGCCAATGCTGTTCTGACTTGGAAAGGTAGCTTTTTTACGATTATATTTGCTAAAACTGAATCACACATTGGCTCATCTAATTGAGCATTTTTCAGTTTAAGGGTATTAACAAAATTGATGGATGTGTCGTCTGTCCTAGAATTAAACTCACAAGCAATGATATTGGCTAGTGCATCCATTTGTCTATTTTTACTCCAATATTGTTCCAGGAAAGCTGCACTGAACTCGTCTAACGTCCTGAATTCGTGATTATGGATCTGGAAGAACATCAGAGGTTCACCGCTTAACAAACTGGATAATCGAAGACGCCAAAAATTCCAAGAGGTGGGTGTTAATGATTGAACTAGTTTTATCTGATCTATAAATTCTTTAGGTTGGAGATAGCGGTCTGTATTGTCAAAACGGCCTAATTCATTGAAACTGTGTAGTGAATCAAACGTTGCTATGGGAATAGGCTCTATATTCTCGTGCGGAAATTGATGTATTTGACTTTCAAGTTGTACTAACTTCTCTTGGGCCTGTTTCCAATGACTAGAAGCTTCTGTTTCATTATCTACTACTTCGGCATTTAATTCAGATGAAAATAATTGCTGTTCTCCAACGGCTGTCTCCAATGAATTAAGTTGTACTATGTTTTGATTTATAACAGAATTTGGGTGAGCTATTTCATGAATTTGCGAAGTGTTTTGTGCTGGTAGGTTATCTATTCTTTCGTTTAACTCACAATTGACAGTATCTATTTTTGCTGTTAAATCGGTTGTAATTAGTTCTTGATTTTCAGCGGTAGATGCTGGTATTGTGTCCGCAGTTTCCTTACCCGTTCTTACCGATGTATCCTTCAAAGATTCCCGCATTTCCTTCATTTCCGCCTTCAAGTCCTTCATTACCATGGTCATTGTTTTTTCTAAACTATTAGAAAATGACTTGATCATCCCCTCTACTATAACCCTTCTTATTGCTTCTTGGGAGACATTTAACGGTTTATTACTGTTCACAGGATTCTTGGCGGTGATTGAAGAGATCTGGGCGTTGGACTCCATCGCGCCCCCCTCAGCGTCGATCTCCGCTACTATCGCCGTCTGCAGTGTGTCTGCTACCTTACTTTGCGTGGAGGAAAAGAGACTCATATTTTAAAAATGGATTAAGTGTCAAGTGTTTGTTAAAAAAGTGAAAGTTTTGGCCAACAAGGCATTAATAAGGACACAAATGAGGATAGGCCTATGGACATTACAAGCCAGGTAACCTATTTATTACTTAAGCTCTTATAATATAATAATACTATTCATTGATTTCTGACTAGCAGTTTAGGCCCATAAAATATAATAGCTCTCTCTATAAAATATATTTTCTACAATAATAATATAAAATTTTCTTTAAAACATATAATTTCTCTTTATTTAAAGCTATTGATTCCCCAAAAAGTAATACAAATTTTACTTCGCCTGTTTTCCTCAATACTCGTATAAGTTATCTATAATTTTCAATATGGTTATTGACTTAATTTCAAATAATTATTCAATGAGCTCGGCTCTCATCATCAGTCCCACGTTGGTACGGCATGTTTTATGTCGTATCCGTGGCCTATCACGTTGGGCGACATGTTTTATGTCACGTTATTCTTTATATTTAAATAACGATTAGCCTCCTGCTTGGCATCAGTCGGTAGAGCATGAAAATTTGATATAATTATATAATTAGGTCGTGGTTTTTTAATAGGATTCAGTCTCATAAAAATCTTTCTAGGCCTAGGTATGGGCTTCCATTATAACTCTTGTAATTCATTAAAATAAATATATGTATATAAATATGATACTTATACTATAGTGTTGAGGAATAAAAATAAATTGCACACCATAAACATTTTGATACATATATTAAACAATAATGCAAAAAATAGATCGAGGCAAAAAATATATAAAGAGCGATAAAAATATAATATAAAAATAGAACAATAATTGAAATCAGTAAAATATCACAGGCTAAACTTTATATTCTAGATTTATGGCACGAATCATTACCATGTGCCTTTATCTTAAAATCATATGCATCCTTTTGCATGTAGCTGCGATATGCGCTTGCTAATACTTGTCGACTTGGACAATTCAATTAAAAATAGGTTCTTTAAGATCAACTTGATAAATTAGCCACTAATAATCCAAATATATATATATATATATTAAATTCTCTAGTACTTAGTAGATTTCTTTGTATTGAATATATATTTTATCTCAGGGTGCAAGATTCGGCACCTGACGGAATAGGTAGAGCCATTCATCTAGTGAATTAGAGCTATAACAAACTATCGCAAATTATATTGCAAAAATTAAAGATCATATGAATGTGTTTTAATAGCCTAGATTTTATACTTCTTTGATCTAAATGGAATTTTCTGAAATGTATTGATCTATATTTTTTCCTTCAATAAAATACCTTTAATACTAATTTTATTTGCGCAAGTATTCCTCTTATTAAATTCTTAATTTATAATAAAAACCCTTTCGACGAGCTAGCTTTGATTATTAGATAGATTCGAAGCACTAGGGCGCCCATCACTAATTCAATATTTATCACTCACGTGTCGAAAATCTTCTTATAAGCCGCCGATGTCGATCCAACTCCTTATGGTCCTGGAATACGGTAGCCGGAATCGTCTCTTCCAAGGGGTTATAAATTATTTGAAATTGAAAATGACTTCTGCTTTACAAGAGCATCACAAAGTCTTTTAAGAAATTTAATAATTTGATCTAACTTTAACTTTTACAATTTATTAGCAAGGTACTACGCTCTAAAATATTTAGGGTCCTCTCATGGTGGCATTTGGCTGGCGAGTGCTGGTTCTCCTTTCTCAATTTTACAAATCTTACTTCCGACTTTCAAATTAACATAAAATTTGAATATCTTAGTCCTCCGCCATTTAGGTTCAAATAGATCGTACAAAAAATATCAAATTATTACTTAGGTTGTGCGTTTAATAATTTCTTTGCCTTCGAGCCATATCGATAACATAGACTATACAATATTTTAACATAAATCCAGAACATTTATATAAATATATAGAAATATTTTTGAATTGGCCTACAGTTGCCGCCTATTAACTGCCGTTGTGCTATTGGTGCATGCAAATTTGATTCAGTATTCATGCGCCTGGTACCTCCTATTTCCTGAATACACTTAATTATTTTTATTTGGTTTTTTACTTATGCTCTCTACATGCTAGCTAATATTCTATACACTAACATTTCGGCACTTTTCTCACCTTCTTGGTTTTTATAGCATTTTGTTATGGCTGGTTCAAGTGATTTCGAGTTAGATACAACATCCGGCTGCAATTTAACGCGATCCTTTTGACTTACCTACAAAGTACACACTACACTGAATCTACAAACTATCAAATCAAATACACAGACCATAAAGTTAAAGACCGAACACTCCCATCACGTTTGGGAATTACAAGAGTGATTGATTCAGATCCAAAAAATGATTCAATGCAAATGAATAATCCTCTTCATTAAACGAACCAGTGATCCCTGGTACAAGAAGACAAGAATGATTCAATCATACACATAATTAAATATAATTGAGAGTAGGTTAATAAGGACATATTTATGATGTTTGAATATGCGTGAGACATTTGGGATTTGGCACAGTGGTTTCACTCAAGGAACAATAGCTGTCTTAGAATACATTGTTTCCCCTAGGAGAAGAGACCCACATGATGTCCAGTTCTGAGCTTTGTCAGTGGTGAGGGATGAACTGATCTCTTCTAGTGCTCAGTGTTCACCTATTCACTAAACCAAAATGGCGTCGGCAGTCTTTGTTTGGCGCACTCTTATTCACAGCATTATAAATACTTCACTGTCGATACGGTACTGTGAAAATGGGAACTGTCACAACAAACATCTCTCTGAAGATTGGCGTGGCAAGATTTACAACTTTTAACTGTCCCTCTATTGTGTCCGTGAATTGCACCAAAAGATTAATGTCACCGCTCATAAATCGTGGAGTGCTGTGTTTATTCACTAGTGTCCTTCACAGATCGACCTTCAGTCTATCCACATATTGAAAATGGACTGAATGATAAAGAGATGAATAGTGAGCGCAAAAAAGTCAACTATATTTCATTGGTTTTCGAATGACATATAAATTCAAATCCAGTAAATTGGACTATGATCTTATTATTAACACACTGACATTCTGGAATGAGAGTTTTGGAGTCTTGTAAGATAGGAGAAAGGCGTCCACATACAATCGAATGCACAATACATCATTATCTTGCTAAACTATGCTACAGACTAGAAACTGTAGGCCCATCTTTAAGCTTGCGAACTACTAGGAGGTGACTTTCAAGTTTCTAACCATCTTCAAGCAGACATCCTATCTACGGAAGAGCAGAGTGCATATCGCTTATCTTATCTGTGCGATGAGACAGTTATGTTAGCGAGAATAAACACTCTCCACGTCCTGTTGACTATAGAAATTCTGTCTCATCAATCAGCAGCTTGATAGATGACGGAAAGATTAATGGCATTACAGTACCATAGATAAAGGATAAGCATAAGTATATTGCTTGTCTCTGACAGTATCTTCAAGAACTGTGAATTATATAATGGTTTTAAATTTGTTTTCAATTTAAAAAAACATAAATTTGTCAAACCGTTCACTCATCATCACATCACCACACATTAATATTGTTAGCGGTCTTTGAACTTCGTCGCCTACAAATGGTTTTTCCGATTGCTTGTTCTTGTTTGCTAGAACAATAGACCATAAAATAGTTCATTATCACTGTATTTCATTACGTTTTCATCTTTCTGTACAAATGAATGTAAAGGTGCTGCCAACATTAGTAGGCTAGTTGATTTGCGAATGAGATTCATTGTTGTTATCTGAAACAAAAATCTAAATGGGATGCATTGCATTGCATTAGGCTGGTGGAAGGGATAGGAAGCTGTCATGGGGCGATACGATAACGACACTTCGCCTCGTTGCTTCCAATAGCTATGCTAATTACACCTCGCCTCCCGGAAATGTCATTCCCGCAGGAAAAAAGCGGAGAAAAAGCTTTTGACACATGTCATGTTCGTTTCCTTTCCACTGTTTACACAATATTATTAACTCGGTGAGACTCGTAATTTTTCCTCTTTTGACGCAACGCGCTTGATTGTACGGACTTGTCGAAAAAACAAAACTGACTTCTCAGTATCTTTACTTTCTTCTACTTAATTGAGCTATTCGAATGCTCCAAGGTGTGGCTTCTGGTGTGTTTTCAGGTAAATTGAAATTTCTATCGTCAATTCACATTCATGCCACTAATTTAATATGCACAAATGAATGAACTAATTTATAATGGAGGAAAACTATTTCAAATTCCTTAATTCACAATAATACACTGCAAGTTCAAGTTCAAGCACTTGTTATAACGCTTTTAAACATTATTCTAGGAGTAATTTCAGGTAAGTTTGTATACACGGTGTGGTGCTGAATCTAAATGCCTCACGTTGGGCCGGCAAAATCATGTGGAGCGTGATTTGAAGGCTTCACACATGTAGAGTGAATCTTGTACTGAGTCAATGGTGTAGCGGCTATAAATTTTGTAATTGCGTGTGTGGACGCTGAGTGTACACCAGACTGATTGATTCACTACAAGATTCAATACAATTGTCGGAATCGTGGGAGGCCTAAACGCTCGCTCACCCTTGATTCTTCTAATGACAAATTGTATTGTGATGAAATTTTTATAAGTAGTGTAGCGATCGCTAAACACTGAATACGGATACCTTAAAATTATTACCTGTGAAGAATGAGCATACAAAATCATACAGGTCGAGCAAAAATCCCGATGTAGATAATTTACGGGACTGCGTCTCTAATAAGTTCTGAAGGATTAAAATACGGTATTTGAACCAAATATCGTTCAGATATATTTCGAGAACAGAGTCTTGTCGGGTTTTAAGCTCTATTGTAGGAATTTATATGATCTATGGCTGCCACTGCTGTACAATTGATGTGTTCGCTCCTAAGTCGAGGTAGGTAACAGATAAAAGCTGATATATGAGCAGGTAAGGACAAAGAATAAATATCTCGATCTGACCCCACTCGCTACATCCACTTAGACCTGTTCCAATATCCAGCTCAATTCAATTATTTCAATGATCGTATTCGATCGGTTCTTGATGATATAGAACGTATCAGACACAATAATTGACAGGCTTAAGAAATAATCGAACTCAGAAAGCGAATTAACAAAACTGAAATATATTACAATAAAATATGTAATCATACAGTGCAGATTCAGAATTTGATTTACAGGTTGATAATAATTTAGCATTAACAGAATAGTTAAAAAATTTCTTGTGCTTGCATGATACCATGCGTGATTCAACAGAATTTTACGATTGATAAAATTGAACAATTTTGAAAGAATAGTGAAAAAATGAATTATAAAATATTTTTAAAAAAAAAATGTTCGGGGTCGTGGTTCAGGCAGCGGAGGATAGTTAATCAACTACAAATTCTTAGAAATTAAATATGAATAAATTTTAGGCTCTTAATAACTAAAAGCGCTTGTCGGCGTGGCCAATAATTTAACGAAGAAAAATTTATGTTTTTCTGCACTGAAATATTTTCGAAGCGTAGATTGGGGCCCCTTATGACTTATAACTCACGTGAAATTCCTTGGTCGTCGTGGTTTTCTTCTTTAGATCAAAAAATCGTTTGATCGGCGGCAATCCAGGCTTCGGTTTCAGCACGTGGGGAATTTTAATTTAAATATCTCCTTCACCGATTAATTAAGGGATAATTACTTTAAGCTTTTAAATTTATCGATTGATGAGAACAGAAATTTACGAATAACAAATAAATTGGCCTAAAATATCGGCTCACAAATAGAACATTTAAAATCGAACAAGAAATTTTCACAAATAGGTCTTTGGTAACTATAAAAAAGAGATCTACATGGTAAGGATTTCAAAAGGGAAGTGCTGTCTTTTTTTCTAAGCTTCTAGGCTAGACCTTGCTTCTCAGAATCTCAATGTAATAATTTGCATAAAAATTTGCCATTGGTAGAACGCTTGTGACGTAAACATGACGTCAGTGGCAAGTAGTAGAATACAATTCCTTAATTACAATAATATTTAATTTATGTAATTCTTAAAACTGCTTAATCTTCTAGACATAGTTCCTCTCATACAATGTACACGTGCTAGTGTAACTGATAAGGCAGGGTTGGTGTCTGATAATAGATTAACATGTGTTGCTTTCAAACGATCACCGTCTTGGTGCTATTTCTATGCACTGTGATTGGCTTAGACCTGCCATAGAGATTTAATTACCATGTGGTTCGGTTGAATTAAATTATTAATAAATTAATATTCTTGTACAATTTTTATTAGGTTTGAGATTATTATAATTAATTTCTGCCATTTTATCAATAATATAATTTCATGCTATGACCTATTTAGTTACAATAAGACCTGACGTATAATATAATTTCTTAAATAATAAATAATTTCAACAATAATACATACATTTTATTTTTTATTTGAAATTCTTGATCCTTTATTGATAGTTTTATAATTTTTAGGAATGATATTTTACCTTGCATGAAAACCGGCATGACATTTGACAATGCTTTGAATCAGTCAGCTGCGTTCGAACTGTTTTAAAAACATCTGATCGATAGTAAACAAAGTGTAACCTCAAAATCAGTGAGCGATTCATAAATAATTTGTGCTTTATTCGCAAAATAATTATAATTTTATTGAATAATTTTCCTAGAAAAATATTCAGTACAGAACGGTACTCTTATCTAATATACAGTTATTGATAAGTAAGCTTTATCGCTCGGTCGCTAACTATTCCTTTAGCAAATTCCTTCATTTTAAAAGGTAATCACAATTTTTCTCTCTTTTCATGAGATCTATTTGAAAGATTCATCACACAAAAGCCCCAGGATATTTTAAATAGGTAATTGGGAGACGAGTCGAAACAATGACTATTTGAAAAATCCGATATTGTGATGAATACACTATTTCATCTCCTTACTTCTACGAAAACTCAACACTTAACACTAAAAACAATATATCGTGCACTTTTGGCTACGAGAAAATAAATAATTGATTGTTCCTTCCATTGGATACAATCGAAATACAATAATCAATGAGGTCTCTTAGGATCCTTCATTAAAAACAACTCCACAACTCCTTCATTCATGGGTGGCTTATGAGCAGACCCATAACTATAACAAATATACAAGATTTCACATATTACTTCTTAAGATTTGAACAGTATTTGCAACAAATATAGACTTTCATCATTTTTCATAGTTATTACAGGTTTCGACTCTTTGGTTTGGCTTTTACATAAATTGGGTGAGAGTGTGATTTTACTTCGGTGACTTGACAATCGTCTACCGTTTGACTCGAGCAATTTCTTATTTGCGCTTAGTACGTTGTGTACAAACAGGGTTACACTTGAAATGGCTTTCTTGATTTTTATCAATGCGGGTTACAAATATTAAGTCTTCAAGATTATATTTATCAATTTGAATTACAATTCATGATCTTTTGATGCAACAGTAATAAATTTCACATTGAAGGTAAGAATTTCATTTTCTTTGGAGTTTTTATAGATACATTTATATGATATAGAACATGCGCATTTCGTGCAAATTAACATAAATATATATTTTTGGTTGCGTTTTTTACTTATAGTTCCACATTAAATAATAGGTACATTAATTAAATAACGATATTGCTTTGATTCTTTATACATTGACTCTATGATTTCGCACACATTGGTTGGTGTGACGAAGAAAATTATCGAACAGGCTTTGACTCTGAATAGATTTTTCTATTGATTCTGTATTTCGAGGTTAGATTTACACATTTTTTCAAATAAACTTTGTTTATTTTCTTTCCTCCTATTCACTACTAACTTCATGTTATTTCTAATTTATAATTATTTTCTGTGGATATATAATTCTTGTTTCTGTTTTTCAGTTGTGCGGATGGTACTGGGTGATTGTTTCTGTGCTGACTATGACATGAGGCAGATGGCTTGATCAGGTTGGTAATTTTTAAAGTTGTTTTCAGTTTTATTTTCTTGATTTAAAGTTGATAATAATTTCTTCATTGATGTGGATTTATAATATTTCATTATTAGCTGAGATGCGGCGAAGTTAGGCTATGTTGTTGATTAGGCTGCAGTAGAAAGATGCTAGTCTGCAAAGATATGATTCGGTGGGTAGGCTGTGACCATGAAAAGTTTGATGATTGATGTATTCCACAAATGTAGTTTCCAGTTGATTAAAAGATTATTATTTCCTCAAGCCCCCATCTAAATTTGATTTCGGTATTATTCAAGGTCCAATTCCGATTTGCAACTATCCGTTTTATCAAACTTGGCTTAAAACGAATGTGCCTGCGGTGTAGATCGATTCTTACAAACTCGTTTCCTCTTTGTTGGCCGGTAACATGCAGTTTGATATCTTTAAATCTGACATGCCGGTGGTGTCTGTGGGTTTTTTCAAATGAACTTTTTCTTTTTTGCATGCCGGTGTACAGTCTGTTTGATTTTAACCGGACATGACTGCGGTGATTGTAGGTCCTTTCTGATACCGTCTTCCTTTTTCTTGCATGCTGGTAGGAAGCTTGATGTACGATTTTAGCCTAACATGACGGCGGTGGTGGTAGGTTCTTCTAGATATTCTTCTTCTTTCTTGAATTGTTTTGCTGCTTGTGTGTGGTCTTGACTTTATGCGGATTTTAATTGTTCTAATGTTGTTTTCTGATTGTTTTTGATGGATACTGATTTGATGTGTTGCAGGTGCTGTCCTTGGTGGATGGGGGATACGTGCGGTCGGCGGTCCGGCTGCTCTTCAACGTGGTCGGCAATGTCCTTGGACTCCTGGTGTCCGGCGCGCGGTGGTACGGCTGGCCCCTCTATGCCATGGATGACGTCCTCAGCTTGGCGGGTGGTGTCGTCCGGCTCCTCTTGGCATTCTGCGGGCGGTGATACGGGCTGTCCCTCTATGCCACGAATGATGTCCTCAGCTTGGCGGGCGATGTCGACTGGTTCCTCTCGGCGTTCGGCGGGGTGCGGCGCGACTCCAGTCTTGACATTCTCGGTGGGTTGGTCTTCCATACATGTATCACGTCCGCTTGCTTGTTTGACTTCCTTTATTTGGTCGTAGTTCTTATTTATATTGTTTAGTGTTTCGTTCAGTTGTTTCCTTCTTTGATCATATCGTTCAATGCTTCCAGGATGGGACTCATCTGTAACACGGAAGGGGCGGGTGTGTGGTCTTTGGTTGGCGGCAATGGTTCTATGACATGAGATGCGGGCGTCCGGACCTCTGGAACGGCAATGCATGGGCGTTTATCCCGCGCGACATCCTCCGTCTCTTGGGCGGCCAACGGATCCTCCACTAG
Organism: Nilaparvata lugens; assembly: GCF_014356525.2. Classification (NCBI taxonomy): domain Eukaryota; kingdom Metazoa; phylum Arthropoda; class Insecta; order Hemiptera; family Delphacidae; genus Nilaparvata; species Nilaparvata lugens. The sequence continues at coordinate 70,616,609 of NC_052504.1, read as the reverse complement.
AATGCAGCTCTCCTCCACCTGCGTCGACGACAAGTCATCCAGTATACGTGCGGTCGGCGGTCCGGGCTGCTCTTCAACGTGGTCGGCAATGTCCTTGGACTCCTGGTGTCCGGCGCGCGGTGGTACGGCTGGCCCCTCTATGCCATGGATGACGTCCTCAGCTTGGCGGGTGGTGTCGTCCGGCTCCTCTTGGCATTCTGCGGGCGGTGATACGGGCTGTCCCTCTATGCCACGAATGATGTCCTCAGCTTGGCGGGCGATGTCGACTGGTTCCTCTCGGCGTTCGGCGGGGTGCGGCGCGACTCCAGTCTTGACATTCTCGGTGGGTTGGTCTTCCAACATGTATCACGTCCGCTTGCTTGTTTGACTTCCTTTATTTGGTCGTAGTTCTTATTTATATGTTTAGTGTTTCGTTCAGTTGTTTCCTTTCTTTGATCATATCGTTCAATGCTTCCAGGATGGGACTCATCTGTAACACGGAAGGGGCGGGTGTGTGGTCTTTGGTTGGCGGCAATGGTTCTATGACATGAGATGCGGGCGTCCGGACCTCTGGAACGGCAATGCATGGGCGTTTATCCCGCGCGACATCCTCCGTCTCTTGGGCGGCCAACGGATCCTCCACTAGAATGCAGCTCTCCTCCACCTGCGTCGACGACAAGTCATCCAGTATATGTGGATGGAAATCGGCGGATGCGGTGGCAGATGCGGATGGCGGCGAACAATCGGGTGAGATGTCTTCGGTGTCCGACAGACTTGGATTGACCTGGTCGTTTCCTGCCATGGTTTGCGGAAAAATAACGCGACGAAACGGTGTAGTGAATAAAAAACGTGAAAGTGTTGATGTGATATACAAAATAATTGGTAAGAAATCCAATAGAAGTTGCTATAGCGTCGTAGTGAGTGAAATACAGAAAAAGTGGTTTAGCAATGTGTTCAGTGATAAAATGAATCAAGTTAGCAATATCGTAACATAAAAATGACAAGAACATACAGGATACACAGTGAACACTTATGCAGTAATACAGGTACGCCTCTTATAATTTATTATTACTATTATTATAAATATCTTACTTTTATAATTTCTTGCCGCAATTCAATATGCTAGTGTTCTTTGCAAAATTTTATATAAAAGCAGTGATACTCTGCTTAAATTATTCCGCAATATATCCGTGATTAATTTTACTTCCCTCTTTATGTTTTAAAAACTTTTAAAAATGTAAATAACTTCAATCCTCTTTTCTGTAAATATTTATAAATTGTTTCAATATAGACCTAATATTCTTCAAATAATATGACCTTTCTTATGATATCTCTTATACCTATGACTTATAGTATGACCAATTTTCGAATAACACGATAATAAAATTCTGAGTTCGATTTTTTCTCTAAAAATTCATCAATCGATAAATTTCTTTTCTGTTCAAAAATTGGGTATGGTACTTCTTGTTATTTTATATAACAGTGAACAGTTAATATTAAAATTGAAGAAATTCACAACCATAAATTTTTCACAAATTTTCCCGTTGTCAGCGCTATAGTATACTGAGCAACTAAATAATCCTCGTAGTCGATTATCCACCTCTTCAATGCCTATCACTGTTGGGCGCCAAAATCATGTGGTGCTGAATCTAAATGCCTCACGTTGGGCCGGCAAAATCATGTGGAGCGTGATTTGAAGGCTTCACACATGTAGAGTGAATCTTGTACTGAGTCAATGGTGTAGCGGCTATAAATTTTGTAATTGCGTGTGTGGACGCTGAGTGTACACCAGACTGATTGATTCACTACAAGATTCAATACAATTGTCGGAATCGCGGGAGGCCTAAACGCTCGCTCACCCTTGATTCTTCTAATGACAAATTGTATTGTGATGAAATTTTTATAAGTAGTGTAGCGATCGCTAAACACTGAATACGGATACCTTAAAATTATTACCTGTGAAGAATGAGCATACAAAATCATACAGGTCGAGCAAAAATCCCGATGTAGATAATTTACGGGACTGCGTCTCTAATAAGTTCTGAAGGATTAAAATACGGTATTTGAACCAATATCGTTCAGAATATATTTCGAGAACAGAGTCTTGTCGGGTTTTAAGCTCTATTGTAGGAATTTATATGATCTATGGCTGCCACTGCTGTACAATTGATGTGTTCGCTCCTAAGTCGAGGTAGGTAACAGATAAAAGCTGATATATGAGCAGGTAAGGACAAAGAATAAATATCTCGATCTGACCCCACTCGCTACATCCACTTAGACCTGTTCCAATATCCAGCTCAATTCAATTATTTCAATGATCGTATTCGATCGGTTCTTGATGATATAGAACGTATCAGACACAATAATTGACAGGCTTAAGAAATAATCGAACTCAGAAAGCGAATTAACAAAACTGAAATATATTACAATAAAATATGTAATCATACAGTGCAGATTCAGAATTTGATTTACAGGTTGATAATAATTTAGTATTAACAGAACAGTTAAAAATTTTCTTGTGCTTGCATGATACCATGCGTGATTCAACAGAATTTTACGATTGATAAAATTGAACAATTTTGAAAGAATAGTGAAAAAATGAATTATAAAATATTTTTAAAAAAAAAATGTTCGGGGTCGTGGTTCAGGCAGCGGAGGATAGTTAATCAACTACAAATTCTTAGAAATTAAATATGAATAAATTTTAGGCTCTTAATAACTAAAAGCGCTTGTCGGCGTGGCCAATAATTTAACGAAGAAAAATTTATGTTTTTCTGCACTGAAATATTTTCGAAGCGTAGATTGGGGCCCCTTATGACTTATAACTCACGTGAAATTCCTTGGTCGTCGTGGTTTTCTTCTTTAGATCAAAAAATCGTTTGATCGGCGGCAATCCAGGCTTCGGTTTCAGCACGTGGGGAATTTTAATTTAAATATCTCCTTCACCGAATTAATTAAGGGATAATTTACTTTAAGCTTTTAAATTTATCGATTGATGAGAACAGAAATTTACGAATAACAAATAAATTGGCCTAAAATATCGGCTCACAAATAGAACATTTAAAATCGAACAAGAAATTTTCACAAATAGGTCTTTGGTAACTATAAAAAGAGATCTACATGGTAAGGATTTCAAAAGGGAAGTGCTGCTCTTTTTTCTAAGCTTTTAGGCTAGACCTTGCTTCTCAGAATCTCAATGTAATAATTTGCATAAAAATTGCCATTGGTAGAACGCTTGTGACGTAAACATGACGTCAGTGGCAAGTAGTAGAATACAATTCCTTTAATTACAATAATAATTTAATTTATGTAATCTTAAAACTGCTTAATCTTCTAGACATAGTTCCTCTCATACAATGTACACGTGCTAGTGTAACTGATAAGGCAGGGTTGGTGTCTGATAATAGATTAACATGTGTTGCTTTCAAACGATCACCGTCTTGGTGCTATTTCTATGCACTGTGATTGGCTTAGACCTGCCATAGAGATTTAATTACCACTGTATTTCATTACGTTTTCATCTTTCTGTACAAATGAATGTAAAGGTGCTGCCAACATTAGTAGGCTAGTTGATTTGCGAATGAGATTCATTGTTGTTATCTGAAACAAAAATCTAAATGGGATGCATTGCATTGCATTAGGCTGGTGGAAGGGATAGGAAGCTGTCATGGGGCGATACGATAACGACACTTCGCCTCGTTGCTTCCAATAGCTATGCTAATTACACCTCGCCTCCCGGAAATGTCATTCCCGCAGGAAAAAAGCGGAGAAAAAGCTTTTGACACATGTCATGTTCGTTTCCTTTCCACTGTTTACACAATATTATTAACTCGGTGAGACTCGTAATTTTTCCTCTTTTGACGCAACGCGCTTGATTGTACGGACTTGTCGAAAAAACAAAACTGACTTCTCAGTATCTTTACTTTCTTCTACTTAATTGAGCTATTCGAATGCTCCAAGGTGTGGCTTCTGGTGTGTTTTCAGGTAAATTGAAATTTCTATCGTCAATTCACATTCATGCCACTAATTTAATATGCACAAATGAATGAACTAATTTATAATGGAGGAAAACTATTTCAAATTCCTTAATTCACAATAATACACTGCAAGTTCAAGTTCAAGCACTTGTTATAACGCTTTTAAACATTATTCTAGGAGTAATTTCAGGTAAGTTTGTATACACGGCAATTATCTTTTCACTTCAGGAACTGTTGTGACTTCCATTCTCCCAGTTCTCAGTAATTCGGTTTTATTTGTTTTCAGTTCATTCATTTTTGGTACTTTTTTCTCTGACAATACTGTAATTATCATCAAGAGCTTAGTTCATTCATGGTCTAACGCATAAACTTTGTTCACTATCAATACTGTTGAACTTCTTTGATGTACAGTATTAAACAATTCTTGTTGTACAGTATTATTTATTGATATTCATATAGTTCGAGCAATATACCATTCAGGTAATGATTCATACTCGTTTATATTGCACAGTGTAACGAAATAAAAGACCAAGATCATGATAAAAATGGTTATGCATAATGCACATATGAATTTAAAATTATAGACATGATCTCAGTCAATATCTATCCAAACTATTGTCCTTATACTACAACCGAAGAAATTGTTCATATGATAATGAGAAACGAATTATATACATACAGTATCACTAACGTCTAATTTTTATCAAAAATATGTTAACAATTTTGAAAGAGAATTCTATTTGTGGAAATTTCATTACTATTTTCAAAGTGCTGCAGGATCCAAATACTGATTCGGTTTCACAAAATCCTGTTTAGTATTTTATCAATATCAACAATAATTGTAAATGTTTGAAATTGAATGTTGGATTCGGTCACTTGAATGTTCCGTTCCCTGGTCATATTCCACACCAATTGATCCGGCAGCCACGGAAGAGTAATGACCTGCCGGAATACTATTCAAATTTAAGCGGTCAACTGGTAAGATAAGCGGCAGACACATTTGGAAAAATCATTTATTCAGGCTGATCTGACGGAATAACAAGCGGCTGGCAGGAATACATCAATTGCCAGATCAGTAGAGACGTCAAATTGTCTAAATATTAAGCAAGAGAAATGACGGCAAGACAAGCTCCAGACGGGCATAAGAGGAGGTCAGGTATACGAGAATCTATCAAAACGTGAGGAAAGCTTCTAGAAGCCATCAATTACATTTGGGGTCCATCATTTCTTACAGTCAAATTTGTTTTGAGACAGTCACTGTGTTCTAGACATGACCCCGGGTCAGGTCAACATCCACTTCATTAGGATGTCATTGTATGATTTGAGGCTCTATCTGGTCATTGCTCACGTCTGGGACTTTCACAATAATTCATGGGCCTATGTCCACTTCCTTCCCAAATACGAAACTGGAAGCTCAAAATGGAGATTAAACTTCACATCATCAAGAATAGAAAGCGACTGTCAATGTTCATTATGCTTAGGGAATCTTCCATGGTTATTATTTTATTGTATGGTTAATTGAGTTACTTGAATATAATATGTTGCTACTGCCTTCAAAAAATCAGGCTACTCCCTAGTAGTATCATGCAGGATTTAAAATATTTGTGTCTCATCTTATTTTATAGTAGCTACCTCATTAGCTACTCTTAAGCTATCAAATAAAAACCGGATTAGCATCTCTCACGATTATAAGATTTTCATTCCACGTTTATTGATTCGAATATATTGCATCCTACGGGTTTGAAACATCAAGAGGTGTTATCCACAATCCACTACGAAAATTTCATTGATGGGATGCATTATAATTGATTTTTCATTGACATTACAGCACCTGGTTTGAGACTATCCAATCTATGTCAGGTATATTATTACATAAATCATAATCTTCAACTTCTATTATGTAGAATAGAGTGATACTGTCTTCATTTGTCTGTGGTTCTGCACTTATAATTGAATGAATATTTATTGATATAATATTGAAAACGCTGGAATTGCGTTAGAATCAAAACTAGAAGTCTACAATATTCTTGTTCCCTCACATGAATCATTGGAAGCTTTTTCTGCATGAAGCATGATCATGTTAAAATTGAGTGCTTCATCTGCAAATCAGTTTGGCCTGTTCTTGTGGACTTTGACCAGCAAAAGACCGTGGCCATGGTCACACCAGGGTGCCAATTTGTGTTTCTGACAGGAACCCTGCGGTGCCTTTAAAGTTGCAAAGCTCTTTCAAACACGCTTTCTCCTTTGCAAAGGGCGGCATTCTCTTCAACAACCAAATGCTCTGTTATTTACTCTCTGCTTTTGTCGCCGACTGATTTATGACACTTTGTTTCGTTTCTGCTTTTGAGCTTTAGGTTTGTAAAGAACTATACACTAGAAAGCAATGACTGTTTATCATTGCTCCAAGAACAACAGTGCCAAACCTTTTTTGAAAGCTGTCTCAACATGTTTTTACAATTCGGCAACGTCATAGGTGTAGTAATGGTTTGTTTGTTTGTAGTTTATTTCAATGAAATTGCTATAGGGTGTATCCAATACGATCACCAAAGTATGCCAAAAATAGAAATCACCAAAAGAAAAAAGTATGCTGTCGCCAAACCCTGGAGACATCAGTGACATGACTACTTAGTATTATACCTGTAAGGACTTATACTAGCTGATTCAGGCCCAGACCTGGTAGTTATCATAATAGTTTCCAATCCGTTTATTATTTATTTTTCAATCACACAATACTTTCCAAGAATTTCATGCTATTATAATTTTAAAAACTCACATTTTTCTCAGAAAGCAGAAGACGCCCTACAATCTATTTTAAGTTCTGGAAGCATATTAATGTGAAGTCAGCCTAAAAATAAAATTTTTTCTCAGAATTTCTGGAAATCTGACTCCAATGGTATGAACTGAAATTGAAAATCAGAAACTCTTTGGGCTTTCAATATACCTAAATATTTGTCCTATAGGAAAACAAATCAAAATGCAACAGAAACCACACTCATAAGAAAACTTTTATGGTAGGAAACATGTAAAAAGTGCAGGTGCTAAATAAATGATTATTTATAGGCTACAGTAGGCTACCTGATAAGTTCAACCCGAGTCTAAATCTTGTATCATCCAGTACTTTATATGAGAAAATGAAAATCCTACACTAGGCAAATCATCGTGCAACTCGCGGTGACCACCTCCCACAATGCCCAATAACGCACTCCCCTAAGAAATCCCATTCAGTACCCCTCCCCCCAGCGGCCATAATCATTCTATAGCCTACCAATGTACCAAGAATACATTGTTAGATACCTTGTTCTATTCTAATATAATACATAATAATTATATAGTTTTACTATACTCTGATTAGTTTCTGGGAAGCTTTAAAAACAAACAAAGTTTTCGAGACATAATGGTCTTGAGTGTCATTTTTGAAAAAAAAAACACGTTTGCCTCATTTTTTGCTATTTTTGTTTTTATAAGTTTTTGAAATTAATAGGAAAAATCTATGAAGATGATGAGCTTAGATTGGAAAACAAAAAAATCTCTTTTATTACTTTTATTATAGTCTAATGTTCAAGTTTTATAAAAATAAAGTTCAATTCAAGAACTTGTAATGAACTGACAATGCTAAAAATAAAATGAAAAATTATAATGTTTGAATTGAAGTTTACTTCTATAAAACTTGGACATCAAATGTTTCAAATCTTACATAACAGAAGTTCTTGTGGAAAAATGCCTATATTCGGTTAATTAATTTTTTGTATAGACTTCATGAGTGTGAATGTTCTACTTTTTTGGCCACAGAAAAATTTACATACAATTAGTTATCACCTGTTTTATAATAGCATTTGTTGTGTAATACCATTGTTATTATTATTATTATCATTATTATTATTATTGTGTTGTGGTGCAGCTGTGCTGTAGTGATTGCTCATGGATCCATTGTTGTTTTAGCTGTGTGTATTGTAGTGTGTAGTATAAGTTTTATCTGTGATAGTTTAATTTTACACTTTTACGCATTTCACTACGACTTTTTCAGCAGTTTTAGTGTTGAGTGTGACAGCATCAGTTTTTCAAGAATAGATCAATAGACAAAGGCATTTGGAGGGAATGTTTTACAATTTTTGACATTGCAGCTTTCTGAGAGTGGTTGGGTGATGAAAATAACAAAAGTCCCCATCACCATCAATGTGCTAATTGTGTTTAATTCTAAAGGTAACTATTATTGTTCAAATCTACTTCTTATATGAGCCGGAATGTAAAACCTATGAATTGTGTCGTCTTCAATGTAGGAATTACTCATTAGGCACAGCTACTCCATTACAATAGTCTTTATTGACGTATATTCCATTGTCGAATTTAGAAAAAGTTAATAGAGATTACGAATTATTAAAATACAATATTTCATGCTCTCCAACTGGCAATTTGACTTCTTTGGAGTTTCTTTTCTGGAGCGATATTATTTTGTGGAAGCTCCATAACATTATGACAACCTGTAATCAAGCATCAATCACATTTTCCAGTTTCTCCCCAATTGTTGACACTGTAGAAATTTCAGATGGCCTGCTGTTAGATGCTGGCAGGACGAACTTCAACATTGAGCTGAATCGTTTGGCACTCCGCGGTGCTTTTGATGTGAAAGAAACACAGCTGATGAGAGTTAATTATTCCAGTTGGTAGGGGGGATTGTTCGATGTGCAAGTGAGAGAGGGCTGGTTAATTTGAGTGAGAGGGAAATGTATGACGGGTGAGGGCTTAATGCAATAATTGGGCAAGGCAGCCGACATCAAAGCTCTGACAATGTTGCTGAAGCAACTTGTCACTTGTCAAGCAGAGCCTATTAGAGCTGTCAGCCTAGCCGACCGCAACTCCCTTCGACCGATACAACATAACCTATAATGCAGCCTATAATATTCCCCTCCGGTTTATCGGTTGAGACGGGTGGAAGGAAATTACATGCTGCAGGGAGAGGCGTGTGGAGTGTAGAGCTCCCAGCACCCAGCAAAGCAAACACACAACCAAAGGTGTGGGAAACATTACGATCTTTTCATTTGGATAAACAAATACAAAAACCAAATGTCGCTTCATTATTGTGTCTCTCCAAAGTTACTGAGCAAACAAGCAGCGCATTTTGTTCCTTCGACAAGTTCCTTTTCATTGTACAATCAATTTTGTCCTCCTAGCTTCTATCCATGGAGTAACGCTACTCCTTGAACAGCCTTTTATGTGTCACATGGACTGCAAATAATAGTGTTCTGGAGGGGAATATAATTCCTTTACAAATTAGTTTAGGGAAATCCCTCCAGGGAAACTATTACCAAAACTACTACTGTTTGGTCTCAAACATTCGAACGAAATTGTGTTATTTGAATAACTAATTCATTATTGTGCAAACTCCAGTTTTACTCTATGGGATTTTGGTCATGAGAACTGGTAGGCTACATTAGTGAACTAAACTAAGTAAGTGATAAACTAAGGCTAGATCGATAAACGAAATTAATAAGATGTAAAGCGAGGCTACAATTCCCAAAATTTGAATTTGAAAATTTTCAGAGCTATCCTAAATTTGAATAATTAGAGAGCGGAAATTTTCTCATTCCTTCACTGGGAGTGAGTGTGTAGTATTTCACTTCAAATAAGCGGAAGAAAGTCAGATGGAGGTGCCTCTTCCAATTAATGAATTTCAATTATGGAGGAAAAAATCATTGAAATTTGAGCTTTTTGAATTACCTTCATTCAATTCAGCCCAGTCAAGGAAAGGTTATAGAGAGAAAAGTTTGGAAGACAAGTTTTGACCGCGCAGTTCTGTTTAGGGTAGTAAGGAGGTAAATATATCAAAAGTCCCGACCCCTAACCACTGTGCTAAGGTCATTTGCTATTTTCCCCCTTTCCTGCTAAGGCCAATTTGCTATTTCAATAATTTCACACCTTCAAGAACGAATGTCTGGAAAACTGTTTGACATATCACAGAAATCTACTCTACAAAAATTGTAGAGAATTGATCTAGCTTCATTTTTGAATAGTTAGTCATATCAGTTGACCCAATTTTTCCCAAGATATAAGCGTGGAAGCAAAATGCTAAAAAATGCAAAATTCAAACCACCCTCATTCCTTCAGCACATGAGGTAGGGACGGGGACTTTTGATATATTCTCCTCACAACTAGTCCCAACAAAGCAGCAAAGTCAAAAGTTGTGTTCATAACATTCAGTCCGAATTCCTTTGTCAAATGGTCTATTGTTGCAAAACTAGAGATTCCACACTCAACACTAAAGTTGGTGCAACAGTCGTAGGGAAATGCGTAAAAATCTGAAATTATACATGAAATCGAAGAGAACTTATTGCTCCACCTATAAGCTCATAATCAGCATGTATTTTCCCATGAACTTTAAAAATGTTATAAGATCAAAAAATAGCAAAAATTAGAGGTAAACGTGTTTTTTTCAAAAATGTCACACATTCAAGATCGGATATCTTGAAAAATATGGAGGATAGAGGAAAAGTTGTTGAATAAATATTGTTGGAAATTATGTAAGCTTCAATTTTGTATATGAGAGTTATGTCCGTAAGATACATAGTTTTCGAGTTATATGCGAGAAACCAAAAAGTGGTACCTTTGAACCACCCCCACCCCCTTAACACAGTGTGAAGGGGTGGGGACTTTTAATATGTTCACCTCGTTACTACCCAGAAGAGAACTGCGGGGTCAAAAATTGTCTTCAAAACTTTTCCTCCTATACCCTTTTTTGAGCATTGCCTGGACTAATTTCAATTCATATTTATTCAGAATTATTAGTCACCACTCCACACCACTAGGCCCACACCAGAAATTGTCCGGCAGCATCAATAAATTGATATAATTCTAATTAAATTTGTATCTGAAGTGATGTAATTTACTGAGTAGTGAAATTGTCATTGGTAATTGAAACACAATAATAGTTATGAAGTACCCTTCTATTTAATTCCATCTTAGTGTTTTGATAAAATAAGATGGTACTTAATAACTTTTATTGTGTGTAATTTCAGTCAAATAGAAGTGAGTAGCCTACTCCCTATTGTCATTATAAGTATTGACAAAATATCTCATTTTCCTTGATAACTACAAATATAGCCTTATTTGCATACAAAGAAAAAATATTCCATGTTAAATGCATTGCAGCAATTCAAGGTGCTCACTAGGAAGCAGAAGCTTACTTATCAGTTCGAAATGATTCAATGAAATAGAATAAATCATATTCACATATAACTGTAAAAATCTTGTCAGATTAATTCCGATATGAATTTTTTCAGGGGAGGACTAGATTATTAATTTTCGTCAATAGGTTGGCTACTTGTCAAGATGTTACCGTAAGAGAGTCCGTATGATTATGATTAGGGCTTGAAAATCGGCTTGCAACCCTTTTTTATGAATTGTAAAACTCGTTGTAAACATTCATGAAATATGTAATTATCTGTATGAAGGTTGTGATCCGCTGTATCCTTTATTTGAATTCGTTCTTCCCAAGCCGACATCAGCTGTCAGTCTCTCCTCAGAAATGAGACAGAGAAGGGTGACGTTGCTGTCATGTCATCGCTGCTATGACAAGGCAGCTACAGGTATAATGCCAAGCCTGGGATGATCCGCGCAATCCAGCAAGGGACCTCAGCGTTCACCGATGTTTGGCTGGCATTCAGAGAAAGAGGGAGATCGCATATCCCTCCCTAATAAATACACAAGGAACAACATGTTATGCCTACATAATATGATATTGAATTGAATTCACCATGTCAAGAGAAACTCCAATTCAGGCCTGGCTGGTTGATATGACGGCGAATGAAAGAACTGTCTGAGCGCGTTGAGCCTGTTCCAGCATTCACATGTCGTTATTGTGCCAAGCTTATTAATTTTTTGAAAGGCGATATTAAAATTTAAAACCTGTACCTCGACGTGCTTTCAGTTGAAATGTTTTTTGATTAGTTTTCAAACACCCTGGCTGTCAGGAGGTATGAGCATTCATTCGAGCATTCTGCATATTATTGTACCGGTACGTCAAGTTGCAGGCTTGCTAGAATAATAATATTCAGTCGTTTAGAAAAAATTGTGAGCTGCTCTGCTCTGCAGTGGAACCTTCTGCATAAAAATGCAATATTCATCCCATTTTAAATGTGGGTTTTTGTGAATATAATTGACAAAGTGAGTCATCAATCATCATAACGGTGTATTAATCACTTTTAATTCATCACTGTATTAATTATAATTTTTTCGTACCGTTGAAATATTACTCTATATTTATTTGAAACGTTAACGTATTTATTCCACTTTCCAGTTGCAAGCTGGTGTTTGAATATAATTATTATATTGTTTATCATAGTAATTGTAGCTCAAAATAGGTTCATCTGTAGTTCTGAGATCTATAAGAGCCGAATATTTATACTGTTTTTAAAATCAATCTTGTGCTAAGATTGTAGAGAAATAACAGCTGGAGGATGAAGGATGTTGTCTGTAGATCCCTGTGCTTGCAGTGACCAATGCTATAATAATCCAATTCCAATGCTATTAATACTGTATCTATTAATTTCAAATGCTATTGTATAAATGCTCAACCAATTGCTATTGAAGAAATGTTTTGGAATTGGAATTGATATAGTAATATATTATGTAATGAGTTGAAGCACATAAGTAAAAATCCTTTCTCTCCTTTGAGGTTATAGGATTGTGGTTACAAGAATTGAAAAGTTGATCGTAGTCTCATGTACGAATACGATTATGTACGAATAATAACTTTTCTAATGAAAAAATATTATTGTCTTTTCAGAGAATAAATGTGGTTTTTAATAGATGTAGTTGTTTAAAATAGGTTTATTCAATTCCAGGATTGTTCATGAATGCATATCAGACTGTCTTAACAGAGAAATAATGGATGCCGCACAAAGTATTTCCATTCTGTATGAGACGATAAACAAGGTGACGATATCATCATTCAAATTAATTTTCAAGCAACAAGATTCTGACTCCCATAATTACTATTTACAACACGAACATAAATAAAAACGTCAAGTTTGACGTGGTTCTTGTTGGCACTTGTAAAACGATAATAGTGCCTTCATTCAAATTGATTCAAACAGGTATAGAAATGACGTTGAAAGGTTATAATGTGTAATTATTGGTCGTAATAGTCATTAGAAAAACATTATTGTATCAATCCGGTAATCAATAGGCTGTCAATAGTATACCTGCCACTATAATTATATTTTATTACAATGGAAACTTGTATTGAAGGTCATAACAGACACGAGTAAAAACTAATGTAATTAATGTACTCCAACCGAACAGCAAACAAAATGGGTAGGCAGTGGACGGAAAAAGCGAACGAACAAATTCGTTCAAGGTGAATCACTTTTCATCGACAGTAGTTTGATAATTTAATCAGGTACGGTAGTTGAAGCAACACTGTAGAAGGAAATCTACAAAATTCCATCCATAGGCTACAAATTACCACTATCAATTTAATAGGCCACTAACCAATTTATAAAAACAGAATAACTATTATTGGCGATTATATACTTATTCAAGTGTATCCGCCTACCTGGCATCTAGTAATCAATATCTCTAGAATTCGATGACCTTCCAGGGATTGATATTCTATTTTGAAAACTCACTTTCATTTAAAAAAGAAAGGTTGGTTCTTCAATGAATGAAAAATACATCATAATTGGATGTGTTGAATGAATTATATCAAGTTGATTACTAAGAATCTACTAATTTTATTTCATGATAATTACCTGATAGATTGAATAATATATACAATAATGATATTTTCATAGATATTGATATATATGCATATAGTCCACGAGTCCCTCTCAACAAGATATTTAACTCTAAGCCTCACTCACGCCAAGGCTTTTCCTATAAAATGATCCATTACATCCGTTCATAGAAATAAATCATACACAATAGCATGCAACTCATAAATCATCCACTATAATTTAAAAGATCGAAACAAGATGTGAGTTGTAAATAAATAACACAATCAGTTCCGGTGATATTTCTGATACAGTATCAAGCTTATAATAAAGCGTGAGCTGAAGATTTCTCCAAGATAGGAAGGAACAGCTGATGGATGAACGCATCTAACTGGACTGATCTACTCGGCGATGCAAGCCGTAAACATTGTGATAATACACTGAGATATAAAATCTAGTCAGCAGTGAGTCTAGTGTTACAATATATAGTAATAGAACGGGGACGAAATGTAGGGAGAGATAATATAAATAGTAATAGTGAAGTGGTTGAAGTCGCACATGTCGGTTTGGCGATCTTGATCGAGATGCAGTCGGTCAGCCGCTGGCGAGTCTTGTTGAGCGGCAGACAGCGGCTATAATTCCCGCCGCTATCAGATATAAAGTGTTAGCAACTATAGCGTTAAAGGCACGGCTACAGATATACAACTGAAGTTACTTTTCAAGCCATAGTTATACGTGGAAGTTGGTTTAAAAACGGAAGCCGGCCAATTACAAAGGCGGCCGAGATTTATCGGGCCGACGAAAGGAATAAGACATTCCTGGAGGAAGGGTGGGCCTCTGATGTCGGTCCGCGGCCCAAACAGATTATAAATAAAACATTTATCTTTGTTGATATAAAAATATGTGACACGATGGGACAGAGGCGGCCATAAAACCGCCTGGCATCAGGGCTGGTCACGACCACATTCACCCCACACCCACTCAGCACTCACCTCAACAACAAGCCCTCTCTCTCTCCAATGTTTCCCTCTCCCTCTCTCTGGACTGTTTCCATCATATTTGTGATTGTAGTAGTTCTGGGCTAATACTTTTGCATTGTATTTTCATAGAAAAAACAGCATATTATGCTATCTTTTCTATATGGTATTATTCATGTCAATAATTGAAATAAATAAAGGTTTATTATAGATAAACATAAGATACTTTTAGGTATATATTTTCATTCCAATTTCAATTTTGTGTGTGGTGTGGTGTATATTATATGACGAAATCAACCAAAGGTTTGAATTATCAGCAAGGACAATATAAGGTACAATAAGAATCGTGTAGTTTTTGGGACCGGTAACCTCATAGTATACAACCTTATAACAACCTTATACAACCTTATAACAACCTTATACAACCTTATACAACCTTTATATATTTTTAAATTGGTATGAGAATCTTATAAATGAGAGTTGAGTGAATCATAGGAAGAAATACAAGATGAACGTGAATTGACTTCTGGACGAAGGAGACAATGTAAAAATCATTGAAATAATAATATTAATTGAGTAATTGGAAATAATGGAGTAAAGAAGGGTAGGCCTATTCGAAAAAATCAATGGAAATGGAATGAAGTTTACTGCGAGCAATACTGGAAACTGGATAACTCAATATTTGTAATCACGAGATCAGTGTCTTTTGACCTTTTCTATTATTTAACATTGTTCAAAAAGGATGTATAAATACTATTTTAATATATTTTTTGAACTCACAAAAAAATGGTTTGTATTTCTTGTCTCCAATCAAGTTTAGAAGTTATTTATTTATTCATTCATTAATTAATAATTAATTTATTTATTTATTTATTCATCCATTTATTTATTTATTGGATAGAGTAAACAATACAGTAGTCGGAAAAGAAAATACAGTATATATATGTCTTCTCCAATCCTGAAAACATCACTGTAAGCAGATTAGAAATTAATTTTGTGAGGATATTCATCCATGCTAGATTCATTGAAATTTATTAATTTTGAACGTAAAGCATGATTATTTTCAATGATAATTCACTTATATTATAGGAACTTAACGGATTGAGTTAAACTAATGAGTTATGAGTTCAGCAATATGAAAATACAACTTCGAAAACCACTCGTAAATTTCGGTACCCGACTATGACAGATTGACAACTTCTTCCAGGTTTTCTCCATTGATGTGTCTCCAAAATTTGAAGAATCAATGGACTGGGAACTCCATATATTTTACGGTATCCTTCGAGTGTAGTTGAATGTAGAATGGTAGAGCTCTCTACACTCTACGCCAGTGTTCATTCATCAAGACTTTTGAAAAAGACCACCAAGGCAGGCAGTTGGATTTCGACTTCGACCTCCTAGAAGCTATCAGTTGTGAACGAACGTCTGAGCTCTTGATAGAGCCTTTCAACTAATGACACCTTTTCTCTAAACACAATGCACTGGTCGAAAAACTAGGGCTTGCCTTCACTCCTCAAACAATGGGGCCTGTAATATTAGCTTATTGACTGACACACACTCACTTAGTTATTACCACCTTTTGAAGTGGGATTTCTAAATGGCTTTGAATAGTATTCCGGTAATTAGGCTAACAGCTCTCAGAAAGACATCTCTCAATACTGTATTAGCTGGTAATTGAATAATAGACGAATAACATCTGCGTATTCAGCTTTCCAGAATATCCATAGCCGTTTATTTTTCCACTCTTTGGGCAACAATGAGTGATAAAAGAGATTGACAAGGCATGTGCTAACGAATAAATTTCAGTTCATTCAGATGGCATCACTCTTGTATTTATTTATTCATTGTCACAATAAATCATATTATTGTAGTTCATGCAGATGGCATCACTCTCGTATTTATTTAATCATTGTCACAGTACATCATATTATTGTCACACTCATTTGATTAGAAAATTGTCGATTGCTTCAACTAGCGACTGAAATTGTATAGTACCTTTGTTTAGTTTCTTGTGAATAAGGTATATGAATTGAGTATTTTCATGAGTTGTTCTCCAATTCAAGAAACTATAAATTGTTTATCCGATCATGAATGATATTTGATTGTAAAAATATATAATGCATGAAAATATGAATGCTTCAGAAGAAAAGAAACAAAACAGAAATTCCAGTCCAATATATTCATACATCGGCGATTTCAATTTTGAATGTTTGAAAAGCACAATTAGAAATATTCTTTCTTGTTTAAAAAATTTCAGCCAAGAGTAAACACACCTTTATTAAAATTCAAAACCGCTCTATACTTTAGGTGCAAAGAGAAAAACAAGTTTATCATTAAATTAACATGATCAAAATAATTTTTCACACTAAAATTTGTTTTATTTGATTTGCTTTAAAATAGCTTGATACTATATTAATATCTCATTTGTGTGATTATCTCGATTACTGTTGTTGACGTGAAGTGAAAGTGAGCTTCTAATTTACTCGATGATGTTTATTAATAAATAAGTGATCGCTGGTATGAGACATTGATAGGATAATTTTAGAATAAGATAGAATAGGATTTCAGTATCATCATGGATGGATTGTGCTATATGAAATCTTTCTATCAACATTTCATTGCTTGTTGACGCAATACTTAGCAATGTGATAACACAAAGGATATCCGGGCGAAATAGAGAACGAAAGAGCCAGCATAATGACTATGGATTCAGTGTATTTTTTCCTTGCAAGTAGTGTAACAAGAGGGAAGTCCTATCATCATTATAATTACTACATTAACGTGCACCAGCTTGGGGGAAAACGCAGAAAATAGCCTGCAAAAACAAATCGGAAAGGGTTGACAATTGGGCGGGAAAGGATTTAGATCAGAAAATAGAAACTAATCGGAAAAGCTGATGTCAGCGGTAATGATAGGCGGCAGGCGGTAGAATAGTAGACTGATGTAATCCCTGGTCGAAACGGTGTGGTTTGACGAAGCACCGTAGTTTGGATAATTTCTTTTCAGATTTATAGAAAGGAGCTGATGGATGAGGGGGGAGTCCATCCATCAGGATTCCTCCCCTAGCCTGGGGCTACTGATTAAGCGGCGCTGTTCTGTGGGGCGGAGGGGTGTTGTCGACGGCTCACAGCTGTCATCGGTGTCTATCGCCCTGGGTGGCACGCAGTGCTCAAGAAGGGGAAGCGACACTAGCGCTCGCAGCGGCTCACTGCACACCCTCTCAGTTCACCAGCGCAACTCTTCAGTCGATGATCAGTTCTCGTTCAAGTTGGTTCGTTGCCTGCATCTTCAAATTGGATACTCAGTGAATAGTGCCGAGTCACGACAGTTGGATATTACATCTGCGTTTTCTTCTAATTCAAGTCATATATTCTAGTGAAGTGTGTTTATCTGTATTTAGTGTGTTGTAAAAAATATTCAGACTGTGAATTTGTTCTCCAAATGGTTGTTCTGGAAAGTGCTGGCGGTATCATGAACACCGGTGGAAGTCCCTACTTGCAGCCAGACTATCTGTCGCCTCTGCCCACTACGGTGAGTTTACATTCATTGTAAAAAAACTCTTGTAAATAAGAAAGTTTCAAAGTAAATCCTGTAAGAAAAAAATACAAAAATATATTGGATGCATATCTTGAATTGCACAGTTGTCCAAATTTTGATTCCAACTGCTTCACTTTCCGGTATGCAATTTGCGGTTAATCTGTTTTGAAATTAAACTTGTAATTTGAAATAAATTTATTCTAATTCTTGTGAACTACTATGAATTGATTACTGTTAATATTGGGCTTCGCAGTTTACTTTCATAATGATGATTACTTATAGGCCTATGGATGATAACTTACATTTTGTAACTTCGATGCGGCTGAAGGATATATTTTTTGGCATTTTCAATTCAAGTTCAACAAAACTCACCTACTCAATCTTGATTCTAATTGTTATGATGTATACAGATTCAATTTGTGATCCCATTATGTTTCAAATTGATTTCCTTTGGTTTCAAATTCATTTACGGATTGTTATAGAACTTGGTGTAGCGCATTTTGTGAAAAATGTGTTCACCTGGAACTGTCACTGATATATAAAAATTTTCCACGCTTTGAATTAATAATTATAAATTTCCCATTCCTATTCTTATCAGTAAAAAACATTTGAGAGTATAATTTCAGAAGCTGGCCGTTATTGAAAACTGTACGTTCTGTTCTGATTTTCTGTTGTACTTTACGGTACGGTAATGTCTTTGCCGTAATTCTGTTTTCGACCGTATTTTCTACAGTTATTCCTGTCCCAATATTGAAAAATAGTTCATCTTTTAGAATTATATCACATTATATTTTTATTAATGAAGTACTGTAACTAATTTCTAGAGGTGATATAATCCAGGCACTCGAATTCGAATTCATTCGTGGCGAATGATCATAACTTACTCAATTACTGTATTGGATTCGCTGTTCAATTATATTGAAAACATTTCTTACTGTGATTTGTAAAATCTAATTTCTGAACATTTATCAACATTTGATTTATCATTGTTCAATAGAACATATTGATTTCAAACCTTCATTATCTTGTTTGGTCGTTAGTGCAATGAAAACTCAAATTGGAAAGGCAAATTGCAATAAGTTGAATTGAATTTATTCAAATCATTCACGCGATTTTTCAATGTTACAAGATTCTTGAATCCCGAAACTTAAATATTTTTCATAACATTATTGCACGTTGAGGAATTCGCTTTATTTAGTTGTTTCTATTCCGTGGCGTATGAAATAGACCTACTTTGATTTTTCATTGCCGTAAAATCTACATTTTCAATTAGTAACCATCTTATGCTCATGATAATCATTTCTTCTTATGCTGCGTTCCTATGTAGGTTTATTTGTTTTTCTGAATAATTGAATTTTTAAAGCTTTCACAAATAAAGAATGACTGTTTTACCTGTTAAATATTATAATCATATCATATCACATGCAAGTGCAAGTAGGCTACCACTTGATTCCAATGTTGAAGCGTACAGTCTAAATAACATTCAGTTTAAATAATAGCATTCACAGTACCACTTACAGTTACTATCCGAGCTATAAAATAAATTCATAGTCGGCACTAAGCAATATTAATATTGACAGTTTCACCACCCAGCGAATTGATTAAAACTTTGATAATTTCAGCATGAGAATGTAATATATTTGTGGGATTAATTTTTCGCAAAGCGATTGTTGATCTTGTCTTCTAATGACCTAAAAGACATAATGACATAATATATGTTTCCTTTTTATTTTGATTTATAATAGAATATTCACCTCATTCAGATGTACATTTCCCGTGACAACTCGATTATCATTGAACTTTTCACTACTTTTTTCTCTAATCAGCAGTTAAGTTGATTCATCAACATTCTCAGACATTAGTCTGTTGCAAATTTTACTTTATCACTAATTCACCCCATAATTGAATTCTCCAATAAACATGGCTCCAAAAAAATCCGTAACCTTTGATATTTCAATGAATGTTTTTTCAAGGCTGCACTCAAGTTTCCCTGCAGCATAATTTATTTTGTGGGTCAAATATATGATATGTTTTATGAAAAACAGTTATTGTTGGAAGACAATTTCATCTATCTTGTTGTTATATCAGAATCGAGTCTATATGTTGAATATTTTAACTAATGAGATTGTTTGTTTTGTTTGTTACAGTTGGATGCGAAGAAGAGTCCACTAGCGCTGCTTGCTCAAACATGCAGTCAGATTGGAGCCGACTCTCCTGGATCGAAAACATTGTTGCCGTCTCTGGAAAAGTCGAAGAAGTCATCAAGTCCCCGTCCCAAGCCCCAGCAACAACAGCAGCAACAGCAGTCGCAGACTCAACCTCCTCAGCCTCAACAAACCCCACCACAGCAGACCACCGACACCTCCCGACTTGCGTTCAAGCCTTATGAAGCCAACGTTCTCACCAGGAAAAGCGAAACACCTCGGCCTTCTTCAAAATCCGCTCAAGAATCAGAAGAGAAGTGCCGCACACCTAGTCGCAAATCATCAACCCCATCTGGCGATAAGTCACCCGCTCCAGCCAAATCAACTTCACCAGTCGACAGTGGAGCTAGTCCAATCATCCGTTCCGGCTTGGAAATTCTACAGGGTCACCCAAAAGATCTGCCTCTTGGAACCTACAAACACCCAGGTCTTGGACTGACCGGTCTACCTTCAGCGTGCTGCCCTCCCTCGCTCGATGCTACAAACCCCGCTTTCCGTCCACCGTTCGCGGGAGGTCCCTACTCTCCACACCACGCCGCGATGCTGAGTGGCTATCCATCACCTGGACCCTATGTCAGCTATGCGAGAGTCAAGACATCTTCAGGCGGAGAAGCATTGGTGCCAGTTTGTAAGGACCCCTACTGCACAGGCTGTCAGCTAAACATGCACGGAGCCCTAGTGGGTGGCGGAGCTTGTCCCAGTGGCTGCACACAGTGTGATCACCAGAAGTACGGCCTTGCAGCTGCTCTGTCCGGCCTTGTCCCCCCGCCCCTCTCATATCAGCACCTTGGAAGGCCTTATATTTGTAACTGGATTGCGGGTGATAACTACTGTGGAAAACGATTTGGAACTTCAGACGAACTGCTGCAACACCTGAGAACGCACACCACCTCATCCGACCTGCTAAATCCCCTTCGCTACCCGAACCCCCCTCTCAGCCCCCTGTCGGCCGCCGCCCGCTACCACCCCTACTCCAAGCCCGGCCTCCCCGCCCTCGCTTCACCATATTCAGCGTTCAACCCGACCCTCGGCCCCTATGCCTACTCACCCTATGCCTTGTATGGCCAAAGGCTTGGAGCTGCTGCTGTTCACCCATAACAAGGAGATTCTCCTCCAAGTGACGACTTGTGCTGTGATAATCGCCCACTCTCAAACAATCCAAAGTGAACTATCTAGGATGAAGACTGATTTCGTGGGTTTCTTATGAATGTGTAATACACCGATGTTTCATTACTTATTTATTTGATGTTATTTGCTTGTGAATTTCAAAAAGTCTATAAACATACAAATTGATATTCAAATTATTATAATGTACATAAATATCGATCTTAGTTCATCATACGTTTTAATTGTGTTGCTTTAATAAACTTGAAATTGTTTCTTTATCTAAACAGTTTATCATTGATCAACACCCATTCAATAATCTAAGTAAACTCTACGACTTCTGCTGGAATCTTCCAGACAGCTGGGAATCAACAATATGATTTCCCATGACATATGAAAGGATATGCCATTTTATGTCATGATAGATACATAGTTCCATGAAGCTTAGAAGTCCATGTTATGAAGGAATAAGTTGCCTACATAGATGAGCGTAGTTTGGCTTGCTTTGTAATACAATTATTTAACAAGGGTGTTTAAAGGGCAACTTCTTCAAGTATTATAGTAATGCTTTCCAACTAACTAGTAATGTGGTCATATTTTTATGTTATTCCAAGCTACGAGCTATGATGAAAATCGCAATGAAAAAATGGGCGTGATCTGCGAACCATGACAGTTAAGGTGTTGTCAATTTTGACTATATTATCAAAATAATGCCTTCTATTGCAATGAATGATTATATTTAACATGATTAAGATACTATTGTTATTTCGATAATATGATTGAAAAATTGACATAAGCAATTGGTATTGTCAATCTACGCGGTAGGCTACTGGAAAATTACATGTGGAACAATTTACATGTTTTTTCAGAGTTATGTCTTGAAATTATAATAGTATAATATAACAGATGAAAAATAAATCAAGTCATAACTCATTCCTCATTAATTTGAGACATAACTGAAATATTTAAATGTAATAATTTTCCTATGAAAAGTATAGAAGAATCAAAGCTCAGCTATGAAGGAAGTATAAGGTAGAAATAATTGTTTTGATTATTGAGAATGTGATTAAAGATGAGAGAAGACAAAGTCTTATACTCATCCTTGAGTTTCAATTGATTGGAGAATAATTTCCATTGATAATTGCAATCTTATAATAATATGGCTATTGATATTTCTACTTATATCTGCTTACTACGGTACTACTTCTAGCATTAAAAAAGATACGTAAAGCTATACACACACATCGATTATTGGAGGTACGATTTTTTGCCGTCTTCATGAATTCTAACAGATGAAATGGAACATGACAAACATCATCTGTTAACTAGAATTTATAAAGACGACAAAAAATCGTACGTCCAAAAATTGATGTGTGTAACTAGCTTAAAGGTATAATACATAGTTTCTTACTCCTTTCTGAGGCATGTGCCTAATATTAATTTCTTGAGAACTCTCAAATTTATTTGATTAATTTTATTCATAGTGTAAAATATTGAAATTTATATCATTCTACATAGAAAGAGGTTTGAGTACAGTTGACCTTCAGCACTAAAAAATTCTGGATTTTATTCATTCTAGTGCCTCTAGTCTGTGAGCGATCAATATTATTTCAATACCTTCTATGCCAGATTATGTTTCTCTCACTAAATCACATGCCCTACTGATAATGGATTGGGTATAGGTCCTATAGGATAAAGTTTTCTACACACTATTATCCATGAATTCAACTGAAAAATCACACTTCTTATTGGAAGTGTACAG
This sequence comes from Nilaparvata lugens, assembly GCF_014356525.2. Classification (NCBI taxonomy): domain Eukaryota; kingdom Metazoa; phylum Arthropoda; class Insecta; order Hemiptera; family Delphacidae; genus Nilaparvata; species Nilaparvata lugens. The sequence continues at coordinate 70,593,362 of NC_052504.1, read as the reverse complement.
TACACACTCCACACAGTCATGCACACTACGATTATCTATGAGCAAATGGCAGTTGATAATTCTAAGTTCTAACGGATGAAGGCAACCAACTCAATTCTGAAACAAGTCAAGGTGAATTGAAAGTAACAATCAATAACCAAGCACTTGTGACTTTGTAAGTACTGCAACAGCAATGAACATTGTGAAAACGAGTATTTCATCTCACATATCTCCAGAGACTGGACTTTAAGGAGGAGACTGACAGAGGAGGAGATAAAAAGATTATTTAGATAGAGATAATTATATACTAGTTTCTGGAAATTGCTGGATGAGGGGTTTCTCTCTGTATGCAAATGTTCATTTCTAAAAGTTTACTAGGTACTAGAATTATTACAGAAATTATCGTCTACGAAATATCAATTTCTCCTTAAAAAAAGATCTTGTTATCCCAATATTATACAAGTTGCAGTTATTCTATGTCAAACTTTCAGCAGCTATGTGTCGAATCAGAGTAATCATATCGCATGCTTACTCTTCGGCATAGAATCAAAGAGAATATAATTATTATGTTTGAATTCATTTCTCTATGGTAGAATATAGGTTTGGAAGACATGCATTCATAGGAAATCTATAAATAATTTTGATTAAATAAGAGTTCAAGATGATTTCTACTTACATACTTTCATACTTCATTCATAATGATAGCCAAATATCGGAAACTAGCCACTAGCATTGAGGAAGTAAATAGTTATTACTTATTTTGTCTGTGCTACTAGTAATGATCCAATCTCAGCTCGTATCTCAAATTTATGGATGAAATTTGAACACTTCTATGGTAGTTGCCGCTCCTTTCATCGTTTAATGGTCGAACGCCGACTTGTAGCCGATCGATTGGAAAAAATAGATAAAAACAGTGCAGGAATATGGAAGAGAATTGAGAAGCATCTATTGAGAATAATCGTCGATAAAAACCTCGACCAAAAGTCCTTTTTGAATTGATTCGACTGGCTGGCCGCGTTTACACATCATGGTAGTTTCACACCAATTGTGTCTTAATCATACATCATTTTCTGCGACCATGTAAACCGTGCAAAGTTGTGCCGCGCCTTTCATGGCCGCTATAACGACGAGGGAAACATTGAAACCGAATTTATGAGTCTCTTCCAGCTCAGAGAGCGTACGCTGTCTGCTGGAAAACTCTGAGACCTGGCTGCCCGCTCAAATGAAATATAACAATCCACATGTATTATTCAGCAGCTCTTATACATCATTTCCTTTTCCCCTCTGAGAGGAGAAGGAGGAGGTGGAGGAGTTCTCCGCACTGAACACATACTTTTTCAAAGTGCGACGAGCACATTTTTCGCCACGAATCGTCCTAATAACGTTTTATCACTTTTTCAGGCCCGTGTACGCTGCCTACTTTATTTGCTGTTCCAGAATAACAATGGCAATACTCTTACTACCCTTTCTCTCAAGAACAATCCATTATCTCTTGTATGGAAAAATATTACCGCTATTTCAGGGTTCATGCTATTTTCTTCAGCTTCCTACCGGAGTTGATACATTGAGCAATCACAATGCTCGCAATAATTCATTCTTCTGTGTTCATTTTTTTATCTTGTATGAACTACACAATTGGAAAATGAATCAATAATTTATTTCAATAATTCTTATTTGTACTTCTGTGCTTTTATACAGTCTTATTTTATAAGTTCGTTGAAAAAAGATTTCTCTAGACTTAATGATAAGCTGATTTATTATTAATACACCTTCAGATAAAAGACAAATATTCAAAACAAGTTATTATTTCAGCTATAAATAATAATTGATTGACTGTAATTGATGAGACATATTAACGAGGAAGTAACAAGAATGCACTCAATACGTAGAAACAACATATCACGCATTACAATAATTACCGCTCTCACTCATTCTTCAATGAGTGTGTTATATTTGAAGAATTAGAATAATAGAATTAAATTATTAATTGATGAAATACAACACTTAAATGTTCCAAATTCGTTCTGAAATTGATAAGTTTGTTGAATACTCTACATGGAAATTCTATAAGTAGAAAACAATAATTTTGGAAATGACTAGAACTTAGTCCAAATATTGTAAAAGTATGTTCGTTCCCTAATGATAAATGTAAGCATCATCCCTTAAATAAGGTCTGCGTATCTCAAGATTTCCAATTGTTAAAAAATATGATAAGGGTGGTTATAGTTAGCTTAATAAAATAATCCATTTACAGCTCCAATAGGACATCTAGCGGATCCGAATTATTGTGTCGTATATTATACCATGCTGTGTCGTAAGTTCCAAGCTGACGAATTTGAGAGCTGGAATGACCGGATGTGACACCCATGGTCCTGTGATACCAGGGTAGCCACTAGCCGCCACCAAATAGTATTAATCATTTCCTCCCATAATATGCCAGAAGCATATGAAGCCTAGACGTGTCAGGGTCGATGATTAATCCAAATATGATTCAGCTGGCGAGGATAATGCGCCGTAGCTAGGAAAATCAACCCTTTCATCATCATTAATCTCTCTGAATTAAGAGAACAATTACTATATAAGAAAACTATGCCTAGTACTCATCTATCATACCCATTATTGGGCTCATTTATACTGGCATAACAATATGGTGGAACATGATTCATACATGAAACAGTTAATCATCAAGATTAAAATGATTGCTGAGTTTCTCTGAACTGAGTCATGCTTGAAGTTATTTTCTCATAAAAACATGAATGATTACTGAGATACAAGTTTTTGGATTATTGGTACATTCCCTTCCTAAAGAACTTTTTGGCGAGGAATAATTTCTTTATCAATTCTTCTTATTGTAAGCTTTTTTTTTTTGCTAAATATGTTAGAGTTGGGAAGGATGATGATATATAAAAGGACGCTTTTAATTTTTTAATCTTACTTGAAAATTTGTTCTTATTGTAACTCAAAAAAGTTGAATTCATCCACTTATTATTTTATAAATTAATTCATATTGAATGTCGAATATATTTTTATAATGCAATCGTATCGGGGGCCAAGTAAGACATACATTTATTTATTCAGTTCCTAATAGCCGACAACTTCAGCAAATTTAAACTTTGCAAGCTGTATGTGAAAACAATGCCGCCTTTCATTTACTTTTGATTAATGAATTAGAACATTTCTGGAGTTTGTTGAAAGGCGTGTTGAGCTCGGGTCACCTTGTAGACTGGCTAGAGTTGGCGCGATATCAAGAGTAGTGTAGTGAGCAAGGCCTGTGAGAACAGAGAGCTCCTTTAAGGAGGTTCTATTTTTCGCGGTCGGTGATAAATCATAACGGCGCAGAGTGACTGTGATTTAGAGCCGCGATCTCGAATTTGTAATCAGAATCCAGTTGGAGTTGCAAAGCACCAAAGCGTTGCTTCTTGCTTTCTGTGTAGGCTATGTGTCACATCAGTCACGCACTGTTAACGCTTCGGTGCACTTTCGTTATGTAAAAGTCGCGCGTTGTTATTGAAGGTGGACCATATCTTGGTTGAAGGGTGACACATTTTCAAGGGTCTTTCTATTTACACTCGGGCATCTAATTTCTCGTCGTGAAAGGATTCACTGGAGTGTGGAAATTGGAGCTTTTCTTGAACCAGTTGGCCAACATAAATATTCAAATTAGGCATAGAAAGATTGCGGGAAGCGGTGACAAGTCAAACGGCCAAGTCACTTCTCACTTATTAAAAATGTATTAATAGCTCGCTATTTTCATGGTCTACCCCTCTTGTGAAATTGACACATAGGAGTGCAGCTGCTTAGAATGTAACTTATGCACCGCATCTTCATGGGAGTATTACGTCACGGCTACTGTTGCATTAAAGGCATAATTTGAATCATATTACAAGTTTCACACGACATTAACATAAAGGGAGCTATTTCATCTCATCAGGTTTTTCTCTTATCCAATTCCATTTGAAACACATTTTTATTAATTCAATAATTCAATATTCATGTGAATATCGTAGCTGGAAGAATATGACCCACATTACAGTAATAATACAATTAAAACAAACAAATCCGTCGTTGAAGAACTAAAAATGTATTAGTGTCATTCGTTAAAATAAATGTTAGAGCTAGTGATATCTGGAACTAACATTAAGGATAATGAAGAAGAGGCTAAAACAAGTTTAATATCATCATTTGCTAAAGAATATTCGTTGGAGACTAGGTAGCCAGAATATAATTCATAGATAACGATTAAAAAAAGGCTACAAAATCTATTTCTAGACTGAAGAAATATTGTTATCCCAAATTTCAATTCCCTCTGAAACATTTGACATATTCTTGCTAAATAGATATATGTGTTTACACCGTTAGAAGGTTGAATCATTGAAATGATCTATTCAAACTCTATTTATTCAATCATACTCAAATGAGAGTAACTGAGAAATTTGGCTACATCAAAAAATCAATTCCATGAGTACCATCACTATCATTACGAGTTCAAGATGAATAGTCCTGTGAACATAATAGAGAAGAAAAATGGAGTTTGGAGACTTGGCTGTGGGTTAATTCATTTCAATTAATTGAAATATTATAAATAATGAAGCATAAGATATTTGGCATATGTTTGAGATTAACAATTAAAATCATAAAGATCAATTAAATCATTTATTTATCAGATAGAGCAGACAATACACTAGTCGGAAAAGATAAACAGGCTATTGCCCACAACCTCTTCAATTAATCATTCATTTCTTTAAAATCAAATGAAATTGATAAAATATTTCACTGAGAATTGGACTGAGAGACTACTTCAAATTCAGAGACGTTGGCTTACAAGAAGCGATGAACAATCAAATATAGTCCAATTAGAACGGGTTGAAAAAGAAGTATATAGTCGAAAGCTGCAAGTCAGATGAGGTTTGGAAATGACTGGAAGTCATAGCCTTTGCAATCGATCGCCTTCTGATTTATTGCCAGCGAATAGCAGTTAGACTTCACAAGCCGAAGCAGACAAGGCGTGGGTGAGGGGGTGGGAAGGAAGGCAGCTCCAGTGAGGCACTTTGGTGCTAGCCTGCTATCACTGACAGCTGTACATGCATTCCCTGTCATAAACTATAATTTTCGGCTTGTTATCGATAGTTTCCGAGTGTGCTTTTGACATGCGGACTGAAAAATATTCAGATATACATTCAGTCACTATATTAGACATATTCAGTCATTTGCGTGACCTACAGAGTAGACAAGGAAAGAGACAAAATGAACGGAGAGAGGTAAATAGATGTAGAGAATTTTAGTGGGAGAAAGATGAAAAGTCGAGATATATTATTGTATATATTATTAGTATAGGAGAGGGGAAACATGAAAAAGAAGAAGAGTGAGTGAGAAAAAGTGGGAATGGAGTAGGAAGAGTAGCATTGACTATAGACATTCATGTCTATAGTCAAAGGTATGAGTCTGATGATGTGATGGGACTGAAAGAGGACGAAGAAGTGGATATTGAATAAGGAGAAATATGTCTATGACTGAGAAAGAATGGAGAAGCGAAGATTACAATGGATAGAAACAGGAATAAAAAAGAGTGAGAGTGAGAAAGTAAAAGTGAGAAACAAAGTTTGACTATCTATCCTGTTTGTTAGAAGGAGACAGTAAGGCATGAGTGAGGACTGAGGAGAGAGATAGTGAGTAACTGTCACAGATATCTACAGACAACCAAAAAATGTGCTAGAGAGAGAAATAGTTATGAGAGACGCTCTACAGACGTCAAGCATCATATATTATTTTAGAATTACTGTATTATATTCGCTCGCCTATGCGAAAAGGAAAGAGAGGTGGGTGCAGCGACCGAACGGTATGGTTTCGACAAACTTTCTCTCTGCTGTCAAACACGCTTCCTCCCTCCCCCGATCCCCATGAGCACACACACACACACCACTCCACCTCACCGTGTATGAGTGATGGTTTTGTACAGGCAAGAAATCAATTTGTGACTGATAAGAGGCTAGGCGTACTGGTGACTGATAGCTCCATCATGACAGCTGTCAAATCTGTGGATTGATCGTTTTTAGAGAGTAGTGAGGTCGTATCACATATTACTAACAGCCTATGCTCCCGCCCTTTCTCTGTACTGATGGATCCCATCCACCACAAGCCTTGCTATCAAAGTGGGTGGGCCCCGTTGCTGGCTGGCTAGATTACTTTTCTGATTCCGATACACTGTCAAAGGCTAAAAACGACTGTACATGTTTCGAAATGTTTCCATCATTTTTCAGCGATATCGATTCATATGCCTCAGACTTTGCAATGTGGATTTTCGAAGAGCTTATAGCTGTTTCCTCACTCTGTTTTTGTTGAATTAGATCAATGAAGAGTTTGGTACGTTTAAAGTTTTCTCAACGTCTAATTATTATGCTAATCAAGAAGATTAGTCGTGGTGGAATAACATTGAGTTATATACTGATTTTTGGCCTGGAAAGACCAGATACCTAGGGAGCTCAATTTTGATAGAAAAATTTTGTAACAGAATTTGCCCTAACAATCGAATACTATCTACGTTTTTCAGTGAGGTACATGGAATACTTGAAATCCGTTCTCATTCTTCGCCTTCACGCTCAAACTTTCAGCCATAAACAGGGATTTAAACGAGCACAGTTATAGAAAATTTCATGCCAGTCTTTGCCATTCAAAATACAAATTAAGGCTCGATTTCTTCCAACATTTTCTACCAGCTACATACTCCCATAATAGGCTTGAATAGCATTTGAACAAAAGTCTAAAATGACTACAAACGTCAAGTTTATTACTTCCATTTATGCTTGTAAAGGTAGCCGCTAAGTGATGCTAATTGGCTAGTAGTTGACTATGACTGCATCTCATATTTAGACGGTTGCTACATCATCCTTCCATCTTATCCACAAGCTTGTCTTTCTTGCTGATATACATGCAAAGTGCATGTACTAGGATGTTATTGGGCGAGTATATGAGAGGACCTTTGTGTCCTCGACACTTACAACTTGATTCTATACTACACAAGTTGCTAAACATATTGATATCTTGGAACTTGATAGTCTCAGATCAACTGCCAGAACCTTTCTCAATTGTATCAACCTCGAGCGTGAAGTATTGCTATGAGATTTATTCATTATTTATCATCATCCACCTCCACCAGATAATCCAACAGTAAACAGTGAACGATAAATTGTTGCTCATTTCTAGTTGTAAGTCTCAAAGTTATATGGAATTTCGATTCAAATAATATGATAAATAATTATTGAGTTTTGATTGTTCAATCGTTAGTAATTAATAAATTGAGATTAAGTTGTAAGAATGAAGCATCAAATACAGACTATGTAAGTTATTCAAGAATGCTGTCAAGTATCATCTTACAATCAAATTTAAAGTATGAATATTTCTCACACGTTAAACTCAAACCTAAACCAAATTGAGAAAGATAGGATAGCTTAATGAACGTGGTGTTCACAAACTTGAACCAACTGTCTATTAACTAGAGCTTACAAACAAAACTGATTAATAAGTAACCTTTGTCCTCGTTGCACTTCTCTCTAAAAAGAAACGCTGTACACCCAGCCGACCCTTAATGTATTTCTAATGTTCGTAGAATGACGACGAGATCTGAACTGTAATTGTTTTAATTAATGATAGGGTAGAGAGAAGAGTCGTTAGGTGAACTGACAGCCGAAAATGGATAGGAAGTCGCAGGCAACATCTTGAGTCGCCAGTCTGCGATGATGGATTGGAGATGAGGAACGAAGAAGAATAAGATGAAGGAAAAGAAGTAGGAGGAAGTGGAGGGGGAGGAGGAAGAAGAAAAGCACCCGGAGAGAGACCTTGTCATTAGCCGTGCCCCGCGCGACAAGGTGTTCAAATGTCGGCCGGAAAATTAATGACGTCTTCTTGACAAGTCATGATAAATAATAACCAAGCAACGACAACGACGCCAGCCTGACGACTAGTTCTAGAAGACTTGCCTCAGGAGCGGGGGGAGGGCAAGTTGGTATTATGATGAAGGGGGATGACGCCAGCCCATGCCGCGACGCTCCATCACCATCAGTTGAGTGAAAATTTAACTTGAAATACACGAACACCAAAATGTAATTGTAGAGATTAAAAATTGTGTCATTATGTATGTCAGTACCGATTCTGGCATATAACATTTTATAAAAATCTGGTGTGGCGCACTCACACAACTTTCCTTGCCGTTATTAAAATTGATCACCTGACGCTAGTGTTCCCGCGCATCTCAAATCTACTATTCAAAGATTTGAGCCAGCTGGTGACAGGGCAATAACGCTGGACACACGAGGTCTGCTATATCTTCATAGTGAATCATTTAATAGAATCGAAAGTTGCCAACAGTTCGCAATTGGATAATCACATTTTCTCGAATTTCGAGCTTATTTTTAATTTTAGGTGAAAATGTTACTGAACATTAATTGTAGAGATTCTCATGCTCAATCTTTTCCACTTGAAATTTTTTGTTTAAATTGTATCTGAAGCCTGATAATTGGGAATCTAAAATCAAACTTTGCATAGATGGGGCGGATCTCCTGAAATTTTTACAGATATGGGACTTGTGGCAGTTGATAGAGCTCATCGATGACTATGTCAAGTATAACTTTAATCAAAATCGTTGGAGCCGTTTTCGAAAAAATCGCGAAAAACCCTGTTTTTGACAACATTTTCGCCATTTTAGCCGCCATTTTGAATCGCATTCGATCGAAATTGTTCGTGTCAGAACCTTATTTTGTAAGGACCTTACGTTCCAAATTTCAAGTCATTCCATTGAATGAGAGATGAGATATCGTGTACACAGACGCACATACATTCATACACACACACACATACAGACCAATACCCAAAAACCACTTTTTTGGATTCAGGAGACCTTGAAACGTACAGAAATTTAGAAATTGGGGTATCTTAATTTTTTCGGAAAGCAATACTTTCCTTACCTATGGTAATAGGGCAAGGAAAGTAAAAATGAATATTTGTTTTATAAGGTCGATTCCTGTTCATCAAACTAGAAAATCCTTATTATACAGTATAATTAGATAACTCTGTAAATTTTTGAAAATTTATCCATATCATTTGTATTTATTTTATATCATTCATAAAAATGCTATACTTTATAAGAAAAATGAAAATGAGCTCCACTCTGCCATAGAATATGCATTTTACAGAGACCTATATGCATTATGTGTAGGTATATGCATACCTACCTACATGACCTATATGCATTATTAATTCAGTATCTATGTTCTTGATAGAATTCATTCGATCATTTTTGATGATTCAATCATTCTATCATGATTGGCCTACGGAATGAATGTCATACACTAATTATTATTTACTTTTATAGATAACATTAAAGAGCTACAACTTGTTTATTTTATATTCTTCAGAATGGGTGCTCAATATTAATCATACACCAAGGAACATAATTCGGGTATAACTCAGCCTTTCAACAGTAAAACTTTAGCACTTCTTTCTCAACTGTTCTCACCACACAAAAACTAGCAAACTGACAAGATTCATGCTCCAACTCGGACCTTGAAAACGATACCCCAGCTTGTACCCGGAATAGATGCCATTTTTCTTCGGTGCAGTCCTTATTGTGTCCGGAGAGACTAGAATTATGCTCTGGGAATTAGTGTCGAGAATGCTTGAACAAGGTGAGACACATTGCCATTAGACGCGCTATCTTTCTTGTAGTCGACATGCATTGCATTGCAGTGCAGGGAAGAAGAAGCTGTTGCCTGAGTAATGGCTGCGCTGCAGACGCAGAGTGGTCGCTCGGTTCAACAACAGCAAGCAGTCTCACAGCTCACAGCTCACAGCAGAGAGTCTCTCTGGCTGGCGCGAATTTATCGTCGAAACAAGCCGCTAAATCAACGCCAGGGCCAGGGGAGAACGTCGACTGCAGCGGGCAGCTAATTTATGTCGGAAGTCGGCGACTGTCTGCGCCCTGCGTCTGCCTACACACACATTCCCTGTCAATGTGCCCTTTGCCCTTAACCTTATCCAGCCCGATACAACACAGCTCCTCTAATTATTCTCTCTCATCTCAATATCTCAATCCATTAAGATGCTCCCAACTTGAGTGTCAATTGAACGTTTACTCTATGTGAGTAGATGTTGTTGATTCAACAGCAAGATATATCTCCAATATTACAGGCGTAATTTCCATATTATACAGTAAGTTACTCAGATGAAGAGACTTTGGTACTTTTAAAGGAAGTATGTTGTCATGTTAAATCTTTTATGAAATAGGAGAAACTTTATTAAGTTAATTGTATAAATTGTATTAGAACACAAACAGTTCCGTGCCTACTTTGCCTACACAACCCGTTGCCAACGACGATATGACAGTTCCTCTGTCCATGAGGTGTGATCAAAACTGATGAATGAAGTGAACCAAGAGGACAACTTGGAATTTGTGTGAGAAGTGAATTTTTAGTATTGGTCTGAACAAATTTATATTTGGTGAATGTAAATATTTTCGAAATCAAACATCAATATTCATTGATATGCGTGTTGAAGAAAATCGGTGAACCCCTTTTTCAATAATTCTATATCGGAAAATGAATGATGTATACTGTGAAAGATGTGAACAAATACTTTTGCTCTCTTTTCTGTTCATTAACCAATTTTCAAATACCATAATTTCGTAGAATATGGGCTAAGCTTATTAAAACATACAAGCTTAAACATAAAATAGCTCCACTTATATGGGCTACTTCATTCAAATTAGTTTTTATATTGTTCTTATCAAGCTTAAACACACAAAAGCTTATTGTTGTTTTATGTATAATTTTTCTGGAGAAAAAAGTTGGATATAATGTGTATGCGTATTCTACGGGAATTATTGGAAATGGTATCATATCAAAGAAATCCTGTGATCAAACTTGATATCGGATTTTACTGTGGAAATGTAGTACTTGGGGAATATGTATTATGTGAAATTTAATAATTAGATTCCATGAAATGAATTAATGCATATAAAGATTAGGGCTTTGATAACCCTCCCTTCACTCGCATTCAACAATCTCCATCAATCATTTCAACTCTTTGAAAGCTTCCAATTCTTTCAGATTAACACACCAGTGACCCACATTCAGGACGGGATATCAATCATGTTGATTAGTCACATCTGCTGGACGATATGCATGAAAACATAACTCCGGAGCCAGTTTGAATGAAGAAAGAGACCGATGCAGGTGACAATATTTCGGAATATTCGAGTTGGCGTAGTTTACAACTAGTTGTGTTTGGGAGCGGAAAGGCGAGAGGTGTATGGAGACGATAATAGACGTCCGGAATGAATTGATTACCGCGCAAATAAATGGACCGGGAAAAAGGCTAGGCAGGGAGAATGTGAACGTCTAGGGCAGATGGGAGTGTCGAATAAATTTCGCCCGATAAATCGGCCTTCGCGGCCCGGACCCGGGGCGACCCTCCTGGAAATATGAGGGCAATTTAACAAGACAGTTGTGTTTTTTGCCCGACGGAGCCTGAATAGATGCCGATGATGAAGTGCCCGTTCTGCCTACTTGCCATTGTGCTCGCTGCCAACGCTCAACGCTCAACATCCCCTCGGACCATCCCCTTACCACAAGGACATCACCTTCCTATGCATCCCCACTACACGTTTCATTTATTTCCTTCTTGCAAAGTGCCTCTCCAGTTGTTGTGTCATCTTCTCCTTCACTATCTTTTCCTGCTCGTTCTGCTCAACATCCCTTACCTAAATTATTATTTATTTAAACCAGAAAACGTGAGCTAGGTGTACGAGATGGGTATTGTCTACGGCCACTTTTCAAGTAGTGCAAGAGTTATTGCAGCTTGTTCTGAAGTGGTTTGGAGGGCCTCACATCTCAATCTCACTATTTTGAAGGCGATGGCTCAATCAAGAGATCCAGCTTAAGAAATAATTCAGTAGAGGAGCTGAATTGTAGGAGGTCCCAATCTTCAATTTACTTGATGAATTGAATATGCTTGAGTAGCCTCCAAGATGTAAGTGACAAAAATCAAGCATGATTTATATTTATGACTCTGATTTTCTCTTTGAACGACGTTTTGTTCATTTGAAAGAGTAGTTCTAGTTCTCTCTCTAACTTTTTCACACTCATTCTCATACAGGATACAGCTACACATTTATTTTAGTTAATACTCTTCTAGAATTATACATCATACTTTTCCCACAGAAAAGGAAGGATCCTTTCTCTGTGCTCTCCCAAAATTATCACGTGAATCGAGTGATGATTAAAGATTTATCTTGACAACTGTAATAAATGATGATAAGGAGAAGACCGATGACAAGTCTCACGATCCTATGCATCACATAAATAAGCAATCCATGGATATAACTGGTACTGTAAGGAAACTGACGAAGAGGTAGTCTTACCACCTTACTATGTGACTGAGTAATTATAGAAGTTATTAGTGAACTCACCTTGCTGTAACAAATCTCATCCGTCTAAATATGGTTGCAAATTGAAATGCATTGCGGTTTCCCTGCTTTTTCTTGTCGGATTTGCAGGAGCAGAAACAGCTGTAGACATGTGACCTTAGCTGTTGATTCTGGAAGGCTGAAGGAGACTAAGGAGCTTGTAGCGGTGCATGTCAGGTAATTTACAAGCGGTTAATTAACGTTGCGTCGAAGCCTTTGGGGAGAATTCATTCAGTGCGCCGTGAATGCAGATGACGACTTGTTTGGATTATTCATTCGAATGAGGAAGTCGGTGACGTGAAGCTGCATTGTACGAAAAGAGATGGATATTCAGACTCGGAATAAACGCCTTGTCAGGCTCAGCTGAGATGGGGGAATTGTGCTACCCACATGGCACGTCTCGCGCTCAATGTGGCGGATTAATTGTTGTTCTGTCTTCTATTCAGCACTCAAATTAACCATAACTCATTAGCGGGTTGACTGATGCCATCACCCATCACGCCTTGCTCTCTCTGCATACAAAACCGCCGCATTCAACAAACGCGATGTTGCTGTTGAACGCTTGATTGGCAGCAGGCTCTGGCTCTGTTCTGAACCGCATTCAACGATCGACATTGAACCAGGTGGGCGTTGATTGTCACTTTGTACCCACAACACTCCAACAGAGTTTGACTCTCATATTGTCAAAGATGATTCAGCCATCATGCAAATGCTCAATGAAATTTCAATGTAATGCTCTTGTGACAAGTGACGTGATTTCAATAGAATCATACTCGTATTATCAATGCCACTCTTCAATGTATATTTTGAGATGATGACAGAAGGAAGTTGAGAACTTTCGTGAAATAAATTTAATATCAATGTGATTGTGTCTGTATTTGCAATCAGTATGACTTGAAATTTTTTATTTGAGTAGTTCAAGGAGCATTGGATCATTGCTCCACATCCTTCATCTATAATTTAATCAAGAAAAGAGTGGCTTAAACATGTAAGGGATAAGAGGTAATGAATGATGATCACTCTTGATCTGATGAACTGATCAACTTGCAATTTCACATCAAGATTTCAAATTTGCATAGGATGGTCATAGGCATATTTTCATTCTCATTAATCAATTAATTCTTATTGCATAATTTGATAGCATGAAAATGGTATAATAGTTTCACTTGACTAGGGTGAATATTGTGGGAAATAATATTCCATCTGTCACATTGACAATGCTCACAGAAATAAAAACTACTAATGCATGAAAAGGGTTGCTCCACATTATTTGGTCACACTGAAATTCTTCGAATGAATGCTTCGGTCTTTATCGATAAAATGTATTTTTTGTCTCATAAGAAATCCAAAAACCAACACTCTGCGCACATTGATAGGATTCCAAGAGGTTTGCCAACATCATGATGGCATCACAAAGCAGTCGAATCTGATGCCAACTATTTCAAGTCGTAATGTTGCTCAATGGGATATGTCAAGTATGCATGTAATATAAATCATTGTCAATTAATCAATCAGCTGGTGCCATTGCGGTTAATTGATGATCACTGTTGTGTTGAGTAGCCTACATTATTCACCATCAACTAGGTGATGACAGATTCATTTGTCTCCACTAGAGCATTGCACTATACTCGGTTTATTTTCGATCAACTCCTTTATTTTACATAGACCTGCAAGTTCTTGGTATAGAAAATCTTGGTATAGTAACTTTTGTCGTCATTGCCAATTATCAGTATCAAATTCGAGTATACAAATTCGTGTAATTCTATCCCACAGAACCCTATCCAATTTTTTAAAAAGGCTGAAGAACAGTTCGATTCATTTTCCAACTAATTCCAGTTACATATTTGGAGAGTCTTTAAATGCTGACTTCTTCTAAAGGATTTTTTATGTGTGTAGCTAATAAAATAGTCTAATCTAAAAGAGTAGCGATATAATTCAACGAAAAAAACACTATTACAAGAATGTAGTACAATAAATTTATGAAATCACACAAGCAATAATATCACTAATAACTATGACTAACAAATAATTATAATGTAATGGATATTGCAAACATACTTTCCAATCATTCGAGAAATGACAGATGTACATCCTGATAATACACAATTATTGCAGTGTTGCACCCCTCCAGTAGTTTTGGCATGAATTGGCGTCATAACTGCCGACCATACTGTATAGAGAACCATTAACTTTGATGAAGAAGAGGTTAATCAAATAGCAGATAAATCATCCGTAGAAATAATTATGGATGTTATTGATGTTTGTACATGAATCATAACAATTGATCATAGAGTGTTTTGGGGTGGAGGGTTCCATTATGAGCTGGCTAGGCTGTGATCTATTGCGCTTGCCGACTGCAATATGTAACCATGTCCTAGTGAATGAGAATATGGCGGGGCAACATCAGAGTTGAGTAATCGATTTATTAACATGGCTTCTAAAATAGATGTTCCACTCTATTCTAGTTGGCTATTGTGTTCTCAAAGGCTCGTCATCGACTGCTATACCGCCAGGCACTACTGAGGTGGCTCGATTTATGAGCTTTAACATCCATTATATCAACAGAAATCTCCCCTTCTTTCTCGCTAGAAAAGCAGACATTTGAATAGATCACCATTTGTTGCCTTGTCTGATCGATTCTACGTTTCTGATGGCATTCTATTTCTCTCCGGCACAATGAAGTTGGAAAATTGATTCTCCCATTTATTTTGGTCGATTTCTTTTGTTGCTGGGCTACTAATCATTCTCATACCTGCCGTCTTCTCGGATTTTGTTCTGTAAAGAAGCAGCACCCGTGACGGCGGCTCGTGAAATAGGGCAAAGCTGAGATCCACATGGGATGAATAGCATTGGAGAGAATAGAACGCAAACTTTGGAGAGAAAAAATCAAAACCGGCAAACATCTGTTGGTTTGTTGTAATAGCTGGATGTAGGGCTTTGAACGTAGAGTGAGTTATAAGAATTTGATAGATTCAGAAGTTTTTGTTGATAGTGTGAAACCTTTTTATCCCACATCAATGTGTTATTTGCTACTGAAAATCAGATTTCCTGTTTTTTGAGGGTGATCGAATATTTCTCACAGCCTCTTATGATCGAGAACATGAATATACTATCTTATTGACGTTCACTTTTATTTCTAGCTTTGAAAGAGTTTACTTCTATTTTGTCTAAAGACATCAATGTATTACACTATTACACACAGTATGTGGGCCTACGAAAGACATCTAATTCCCCACAAAATCTAGTTTTTATATCGTAATGCTACAATATAGAGTATTGGTTCATATTCCTCCAAAAATGGCACCTATGTAGAATAAATCCTCACACTTGAATGTAAAGCAGTTTTTTCCGGTTAGTTCGTAGGCCTACTTTGTGTTTTGGTTATGGCGAGCCCCATGCTATACAAGCATATTCATAATTGTAAGTTATCATTATTATTTTCCCTCCACCTCCTGTCTAAATTGCTTACTTTACTACCTGGAACATGATACTAAAGTGTCACTTTTTCGCTCTCGGGAGGAAAAAACAGGAAAACTCCCTAGAGCGTAAAAGTTACTCCACTTGAATAACATGAGTCAATTTGGCTCTTTTTCTTATGGGAAACTGAAATTTTAATTCATAAATCTAGGAATAATCCATTTGTTGAGAGATTTGAATGTCTTATATACATCTATGTGTTATTCAGTTATTCATTATAACTGTTAATTTTTTTTTATACAAGCCTTCTTTAAGCAGATGGAAACATTTTTCTAGAAATCCCCATGTATAAGCACCGCTCAGTTTCTTCTTCACCAAAGCCAAGTCCGACGCTCTCTTCCTCATCCTAATCAAATTTGAAACGGGAACTTCATCATAGCTGTAGTTGTGGCGGCCATTGTTGTTACAACTTTTACCGACAGATAGCGCTGTCGGCGGGGAACTCAGGGAGAAAAACAGTACTTTTCACTCTAGATATACAAATAACTATTGCTATTGTTTCTCTATGGTTTTACTCTGTCACACTCTCCAATTAATGCAGCTATATTTTTGCTCAAATTCTGTTTTTACTTTCCTTGCCCTATTACCATAGGTAAGGAAAGTATTGCTTTCCGAAAAAAATTAAGGTACCCCAATTTCTAAATTTCTATACGTATCAAGGTCCACTGAGTCCAAAAAAGTGGTTTTTGGGTATTGGTCTGTATGTGTGTGTGTATGAGTGTATGTGCGTCTGTGTACACGATATCTCATCTCCCAATTAACGGAATAACTTGAAATTTGGAACTTAAGGTCCTTACACTATAAGGATCCGACACGAACAATTTCGATCAAATACAATTCAAGATTGCGGCTAAAATGGCGAAAATGTTGTCAAAAACAGGGTTTCTCGCGATTTTCTCGAAAACGGCCTCAAAGATTTTGATCAAATTTATACCTAGAATAGTCATTGATAAGCTCTATCAACTACCACAAGTCCCATATCTGTAAAAATTTCAGGAGCTGCGCCCCATTCATGCAAAGTTTGATTTTAGATTCCCAATTATCAGGCTTCAGATACAATTTGAACAAAAAAACTCATTCGAGTGGAAAAGATTCAGCATGAAAATCTCTACAATTTATGTTCAGTAACATTTCCACCTAAAATTGAAAATAAGCTCGAAGTTCGAGAAAATAAGATTATTAAATTGCAAACTGTTGGCAACAAACTGTTGATTCTATTAAATCATTCACTATGAAGAGATATCCATTTCCCATCGTCTGCCTGGACCTCGGAACAGCAAATGGCCGCCTGCAATATTGGTTAAATTCGTTCGCCGTGAGACAAGACTAGAGTGGCTAGCGGCCGCCAGGGTGAAGCGAATCGTGGCGACGGACGTGCTGCCTACATTTGGGGCGACCCCTGTCTTGGTTAACGAGCACCTCATCAAGTACGACAAAGATCTACTGAGCAGAGCAAAGAGTAGCGTCAGGACGGGAGAACTGTCGCATGCCTGGGTCAGGGAGGGAAAAATTTTTGTGAGGAAGACGGCGGACTCGAGAGCGCGCAGAATTTTCTACTGGCCGACAGACGAGACACCGGTGACCGATGCACTCTTTCTTTTTTTCTTTTTGAAAGATTTTTCTCTTTATCTATATGATAATGTTTGATATACATATATTTCATCGTAAATTTAATATTTGAAAATGAATCTTCCTTTATCAAACATAAAGCCATTATTACTGTCACTATAGTACTATGCTTCATTACTATGTATTTATGGAACGTACATTTATCAATAGGTTAAGTTATGAAATTCTTCAGCTTTGCATGAAATACAAAGATGAGAGCATGATAAGAACTTATTTTCCTTCTGTCTATGTTCTTTAATTTGTTTAAAGAAAAAACTAATCTCGCTCAGAATGAGATAGAAGAATCATAGGTTCTATCAGTATTGTTCTTGTACACCTATACATTTAGATTTCATGTTTCTGATACATACCAGGAAGAAATATTCTACTACAATTTTTAAATCCACATAATTTTATTGTGTATTAGAACAAAGAGAGAATTTTGACTTCAAGCTTCTGAAAAGATTATTTCAAAACTACATTTATATGCGAATATTTATATGCTGTTTCATTTCTCCCTTTGAATGAGCATGATAATTTGCTAGAATGGTGTAGAATAGAATCTTCTTGCCTTTCATATTGATGATCTCTATCTTAATGATTGCTATCTCTATCCCATCACTGCTTATCACTGTCAACTGAGAGAATAAATAACTTTCCTTTTTCATATTCCTTAATGATCTTCTTTGAAATTTCTATGGTATTGTTGTGTATCTCTGATTAATTAAGTTATAGGATCGTTTATTTAAAGATAAAAATAATGCTAACTTAGTGAATTTTTGTCTATAAGGTGCATGATCTGTATCAGCTTCAGCTGACTTCATAAAGTAGACTATGTATAATCAATATTCTTAGGCAAAGTAGTACAGTAATGCATTTTATTCATCTTTGCATTTTTTTTCTTATATGAAGATGCATTTACATTGTGTAATCTTCCGATTAACCTAATGTTTTTTTTGTTGTTTTTTGTCTTATTTTTCGTTCTCTCTCACAACATAAATATCCTCTCATTATCACTATCATCTTTATCTTTCCTTGCAGCCTGAGGCTATATTCATGAAATCTTGAGTGGACCAATTTTATCTCTCCATATAATCTTCGATTTGAATATCCTTACTCTGTATTTTTATTTTTTCCCCAGTTGCTAGTTTGCTTTACTTAATTTCTCGTCTTGGTATTCTACATATCTGCCTGTAGTTCAGGTGTGCGGCTGTTGTTTCTCTTATCTTCTGGTTATTATTTCTAGTTTTTTTTTGTTTATTTCTATTCTCTCCCTTATCTCTACTGGACAGGCTGGCTTGGTCAATCTAAATTAGAGCACTGGCTGAAGAAGCATTGCAAAACTTGAATGTTTTTAGAAGTATTGAATGTGTAGAATGGGATAGTATATCTGATGTTAGGGATTCATTTGTGGATAGTTTGAGAATATTGCACACGAATATCAGAAGTTATCGGAAGAATTTTGATCAGTTTTTGGTCGTGTTGGAGGATTGTAGAGTCAAGTTTGATATTATTGTCCTGACAGAGACTTGGTTCGGCGATGATGGTTGTCTAACTCATCTGCAGGGCTACACTCCTTTCAGCAGCACGTCCAGAAGGAACCAAAACGACGGTGTGATCTGCTATGTAAATAATAATTTTAACGTATCTTCCATTGAAGTCCGGTTACATGGCGCCACTGGTCTGAATCTCCTTCTAAGTAGAGGGAATGTTAGGTTCTGTGTCTTGGCATTGTATCGCAGCCCATCTACCGACGCGGATATGCGAGTATTTATTGATGAATTGCAAGTTTTTTGCAATAATCGATCCAAAGACCATATTAACTGGATTGTGGGGGATCTAAACTGTTGTATTTTGGAGGAGAACAGAACGTTTCTAGGAGAACAGTATATGAACACTTTGTACGGTGCAGGTTATGTCTCTTGCATTGACAAACCTACACGTGTCACTTCTAATTCCAGTAGTTGTATAGATCACTTTTTTGTTGATTCAAGGAGTGTTGATGGTTTTCGGGCGGGTGTGATTAAGACCAATGTAACTGATCACTATATGACCATGGTTGAGTGGGGAAGGGTGGTTCAACATTTCTCCAGTAATTCTCAAAGGGACCCCATAAAAAGAGTTGATAAGATCCGACTAATGAATTCAATCAGGGAGCATGACTGGGATGCGGTCACTAGAATTGAACCTGTTTGTGAATCTGCTCATATCTTTGTTAGCCAAATGAAGGAATTGATTGAGGCATCATCTATAACATCTAGCTACAGACACAGAAACGTAAAGATCAAGCCTTGGATCAGTCAGGGACTTATAAACTCTATCAGACATAGAGACAAATTGAGTAAAAGAGTTAAGCTGCAGCCTTTCAATTTAGCACTTCTTAATGAGTTCAAAAGATACCGGAATTATTTATCCACAACTATCAAGTTAGCCAAAGAAACCTACTACAAAAATAAAATTTTACAATCTCATGGTAAGCCAAAGTTGCTGTGGCAACATATTAATGAATTATCTGCTTCTAAACGTTGCAAAGGAAACCTACAGGTTGATTCATTTCTTAGCAATAATAATAATAATAATAATAATAATAATAATAATAATAATAATAATAATAATAATAATAATAATAATAATAATATTCATGGTTCTTGTAAGGCTGTAGCTAATGATTTAAACAAATACTATTGTGAATTGGGTGCTGGTTTGGCGAGGCAGGTTCCTGTCGTGTATGGTGGAGTGGATGATTGGGATTATAGGGCCAGAACAAATTTTCGTTTGGAGACTATCACTGAGCAGGATCTGGTGAACTGCATTAGTGAGCTGAGAGGAGGGTCAGCGCCTGGGTGTGATGGCATCACTGCAGATATGATCAAGGACTCTTTGGAGTATTTGAAGGTCCCTCTCCTACATATTATCAACTCAAGCATATTGCAGGGGATCTTTCCTCATGCCTTCAAGCTCGCCAAGGTTGTGCCCATCCATAAGGGGGGTAATAGGGGTGAGTGCAGTAGTTACAGGCCTATTTCTCTATTGAGTATTATCTCAAAGATCCTGGAGAGATGTGTGAGACTTCAACTTTGTAACTACCTTCAACAGAATGGATTGCTTATTGATAATCAGTTTGGGTTCAGGAGTGATCTCACCATGGATGACGCCCTGTTTAGCCTCACAGACCAGGTTCACCGGTTAACTGATCGTAGTAAAAGGGCTCTATTAGTTTTTATTGATCTTGCCAAAGCCTTTGATTCCTTGGATAGGAGCATCCTCCTGAACAAGCTTGAGTGTATTGGGGTTAATGGAAATGCCTTGAGCTGGTTCAGGAGTTACCTCTCTGATAGATTTCAAACGGTGTCGGTGAATGGAGTTGAGAGCGATGTCAGACGCATAGATTACGGAGTAATTCAAGGCAGCACTCTGGGACCTCTCCTCTTCCTGATCTATCAGAATAATCTCGGAAGAGTAAACCTCCAGAATGGACAGATGTTCTTGTATGCTGATGACACTGCCCTACTGTTTGAGGGACCTACATGGGCGGATGTCTACAGTGTGGCTGCCCAGGGGCTTAAGAAAGTCAAGCAATGGTTTGACCACAATAAGTTGTCTGTGAATGTTGGTAAAACTAAATACATGGAGCTAGCCCTGCGGACTCAAGGTGATGTTCATGGCAGGGTGCTGCACTTGCATTGCAATACATGTGTTGTTGCAGAGGGCTGCCAGTGTCCAGTTGTTGAGCTGGTCGACAAATACAAGTATTTGGGTGTTGTTTTTGATAGCCGGCTCTCCTGGTCGGCTCACACTGCATACATCAATGGTAGGCTGAGGAAGTTTATTTATGTGTTCTCTGTGTTGTCCAAAATCCTCAACCATGGACAGTTGAAAATGGTGTATTATGCATTTGTACAATGCATCCTTCAATTTGGCATTATAGTCTGGGGAGGTTCCACAAATGCATCAGTAAAGTGTTTGGAAATAACCCAGAAGGCCATTATCAAGGCAGCTCTTTGTGTTCCGATCCGTTACCCCACAGAAGCGTTGTTCAATTCATTTAAAGTGCTGGACCTGAGACAACTTTTTATCAAGAACCTGCTTTTGTTTGGTTTTAAAAGAAATTTCAATATGTTGCAACCTGTGAACCATGTTTATCCAACTAGATATAGAATTAATGTCGGCATAACTGTCCCCTCTATCAATAGATCTGCATCAGCATCCAACCCCCACCATCTTATCCATATTATCTACCAGAATATCCCAACAGATTTGCGTACAGTTTTACCAAGCACAAATATCTACAAAAGAATGCTTACCTCATGGCTAATTCAAACTGGTAGAGAATCTTCTAAAAATATGTTAAGGTCAGCCCACACCACTTATATTTAAAAATACATTTCATAGTTTCTCCTCCCTTCTGATATATTATCTTCAATGATCTCCAATCTTATTCTACATTAATTCCTCATTATCCTTATATTCTTATCTCTCTCTTTCTTTCTCTCTCTCTCTCTCACTCTCTCTCTCTCTCTCTCTCCTCTCTCTCTCTCTCCTCTCTCTCTCTCTCTCTCTCTCTATGTATGTACGGTATGCATTTGTATGTGTAGGCCTATACATGCATATGTGAACATATATGTGTATGTTTATTTTTCTTCTTAAAAATAATAAACTATTACACGGTGCAGTACTTGATCAAAATCCAATGCAACTCAGTCCCCGCGCACAGGCACAGCCCATGCGGGGACCTTCCTCCTATTCAACAGTTATTTGTGTTAACAGCAATATAGTTATCAATGTTTATTTATTTAACAGTCACAGTTTTGTTAAT
This sequence comes from Nilaparvata lugens, assembly GCF_014356525.2. NCBI lineage: Eukaryota > Metazoa > Arthropoda > Insecta > Hemiptera > Delphacidae > Nilaparvata > Nilaparvata lugens. The sequence goes on along the minus strand of NC_052504.1, from coordinate 70,571,028 downwards.
CATGGTCATGTATTTTTAGAAATTTTATTTTATATACATTATAGTATCAACATAGGCTACTAGGCTCATAGTCATGTTATAATTATGTGTATATCTTGAGTTTTATTGCTGCTATAACATGTATTGTGTTTTTGTTTTCGAGGAATAAACAGTTTGATTTGATTTGATTTGATTTGGAAAGCACCGCTCAGTTTCTTCTTCACCAAAGCCAAGTCCGACGCTCTCTTCTTCATCCTAATCAAATTTGAAACGGGAACTTCATCATAGCTGTAGTTGTGGCGGCCATTGTTGTTACAACTTTTACCGACAGATAGCGCTGTCGGCGGGGAACTCAGGGAGAAAAACAGTACTTTTCACTCTAGGTATACAAATAACTATTGCTTTTGTTTCTCTATGGTTTTACTCTGTCACACTCTCCAATTAATGCAGCTATATTTTTTCTCAAATTCTGTTTTTACTTTCCTTGCCCTATTACCATAGGTAAGGAAAGTATTGCTTTCCGAAAAAAATTAAGGTACCCCAATTTCTAAATTTCTATACGTATCAAGGTCCACTGAGTCCAAAAAAGTGGTTTTTGGGTATTGGTCTGTGTGTGTGTGTGTATGAGTGTATGTGCGTCTGTGTACACGATATCTCATCTCCCAATTGACGGAATAACTTGAAATTTGGAACTTAAGGTCCTTACACTATAAGGATCCGACACGAACAATTTCGATCAAATACAATTCAAGATTGCGGCTAAAATGGCGAAAATGTTGTCAAAAACAGGGTTTCTCGCGATTTTCTCGAAAACGGCCTCAAAGATTTTGATCAAATTTATACCTAGAATAGTCATTGATAAGCTCTATCAACTACCACAAGTCCCATATCTGTAAAAATTTCAGGAGCTGCGCCCCATTCATGCAAAGTTTGATTTTAGATTCCCAATTATCAGGCTTCAGATACAATTTGAACAAAAAACTCATTCGAGTGGAAAAGATTCAGCATGAAAATCTCTACAATTTATGTTCAGTAACATTTCCACCTAAAATTGAAAATAAGCTCGAAGTTCGAGAAAATAAGATTATTAAATTGCAAACTGTTGGCAACAAACTGTTGATTCTATTAAATCATTCACTATGAAGAGACAGCAGACTTCATGTGTCTGCAGCGTTATTGTCCTGTCACCAGCTGGCTTGGATCTTTAAATAGTATAGTGAGGTCCACGTTATAATGGCAGTAGATAAAGATAGAAGAATAGCGATGCCGATTCTCTGCATTAATTAATTATATTTCTACACAGTCAAAAACATAATTGGCATCGTTGTGGACCTAGAAAAGTATAGTACCACCGGCTTTTTCGAATGATAGACAAGGAAAGCAAAACCAAAGTTGATCAAATACTGTCATTATAACGTGGACCTCACTATAGACTTGAGTTGAGCGGGAACACTAGCGTCAGTTGATCAATTTTCATAACGGCAAGGAAAGTTGTGTGAGTGCGCCACACCAGATTTTTAGTTCAGTCAAGGAAGAGTTATAGAGGGAAAAGTTTGGAAGACAATTTTTGACCCTGCAGTTCTGTTTAGGATAGTATGGAGGTAAACATTTCAAAAGTCCTCACCCCTACCCAATGTTCTAGGGGGGGGGGTGGTTCAAAGGTACCATTTTTTGGTTTCTCGCATATAACTCGAAAACTATTTATCTTGCGGACATGTCTGTCTCATACAAAATTGAGGATTACATAAATTCCTACAATATTTATTCTACAACTCTTCCTGCATCTCCTATAGTTCTCGAGATATCCGCTCTTTTTAGTCACTTTAGTCATGAAAAACTACTTGAACTCCAAAAAACTAATAGACGATTTTTCTAACAACCAACACTGGCTTATCAGGCCTGCCAACCTCTGCTTTATGTTTCCTAATACAACTGAGTAATGTTTTGATGTAGAGTTATCTGACTATGTATGTTGAGCACAGGGAAGTCCGAGAACAGCAGCGCTGTGGGGTATCTTGATTCCTTTTTCAAAATAGTTTTTATAATATTATTCTCTGGATGACAGCAAGAGGTTCAAGACCTGCAGATGACACTCCCCCCCCCAAATAAGAATGCCACATATAAACCAATATAACTCACATATAAACCAAACACATTAAAACGCTACTACTGAATATTCGTCTCAATTGTATACTCTGCTTGCGTTTGCGTACTCCCTAGCATTCTCTCGCATAGGGTACTCCCAGATGGTACGCTTACCATAGTTTGGGGACTGATGATGCTCGTTATAATCATTGATTGAGATCCTCTTATAGCCTCTCATAGTTCAATAATTATCCAGCACAGCAAGAGGAAAGCGTGTAAAAAATATTTTTCAATGCTTACTTCTATAGTTAATTTTGAATTGGAGAGCTTGAAATAATTGTGAGAGACTCTAAAGCCGTGTCCACACTGAACAAATTGTTCGACATACATGTTCGGCCAACATTTTTGTAAAGGGGCTCAGGGACAAACATTTTAAAAAGTTTGAGCAGTCGTTTTTTGTCAAACAAAAAATTACTGTTTTTCCAAACATTTTCAGGGTTGACAGCTGTAGAACATAGAACCTGTTCTTCCCACTTACAAATATTTTGTTTGGTGACGCGTTCACACTGGCTCCGGGCAAACATTGTTTGTCAAACATGATAAAATTTGCCCAAACTTTTTCAACAAAAAATACAAAATACAAAATACAAATTGTTTTTATTCTGATTCAAAAATCAAATACATACAAAATTTCAAATACATCAAACATCAAAAATGGAAATAAAATACAAAGTGCACTGAAGAAATTGTATAAAATATAATTTATGTAATAAGGCTTTCTACGTGTATGATGTATTTGAAAAAAAACAAAGCTTTTTTGAAACAGAATATTTCTAGCTTGCTGTAAGCATAAAATGCTTAACGCGTGCAAGCAGGAGTGCTTATACTATAATTGAATAAAATCAGAAAGAAGAAAAAAAAATTTTTGGGCAAGAAAAAAATGAAAACACACACTCACACATTCACTCACCTCTCATACATTTCCAGTTTGGGCTTAATTACTTTTTGATATGATTTTCAACAACTATAATAATTATTATGTCGAAAACTAAGAAAGAATAAAAAACATGTGTTCTAACAATCAGGCAAGATATTTCTAAGCCATTTAAGAATGTAATATTTGAACATTTTCCTATTATCAATTCTCTTTGCCTCAAAAGGTAAATTATTGAAAAATTTCGGACCTAGAAATACAAACGATTTCTGGAAACAAGTGGTATATGACCTGGGAAGCCTTAGCAGATTAGAAGTGACTCTCCTAGTTTGATAATTTGTTCTCTCCCTGAAAAGTGCCTGACCACTGTTTCCAGACATTACAAAGAATAGGTATAAAACTTTGAAAACATATATGTATCTTAGAGGCAAGCATTTTATATCTTGAAAAAGGGGAAAGGCATGTTCATATCTTCCTGATTTTTTAACAGCTCTGACAATAGATTTTTGTAAGGTTATAAGTGGTCTCAAGTGGGTAATGTAAGTAGAGCCCCAACAACTTATTCCATAATTCAGTTTAGAGTCAACAAGAGCAAAGTATAACTGTCTAAGAATGGTGGTTGGAAGAATCTTATTTAGAAAATAGAATTTTCTCAGGATATGTAAAAGATAATTTTAACATAACGTATGTGTAGAGACCAGGTAAGCTTCTCATCTACTGTAACACCTAAATATTTGATGGAGTCAATTTGCGTGACAACTTGACAGTTACAATTATTCCGCAAACAATCAACGTGGAACTTCAAACCAGATGGTAAATTCCAGCTTGACGACAGTGTGAACAGAATATACTTGGTCTTTGACAGGTTAAGAGACAGATTATTGTGTTTGAACCACAACAACAACCTATCAACATCAGTCTGCATCACACTCTCCAAGTCCAAACCATCCAACCCACAATATGCAAAAGCAGTGTCATCTGCGAATGACACTGGCACACCATTGTAGTTACATGAGAAAAGGTCATTTATGAATACAAGAAATAGGATTGGCCCAAGGACCGATCCTTGTGGTACACCACAATCTACTACCTGGACCTCACTCCTCACACCTCCTATGACAACATATTGCACCCTTTCTTTCAAATAGGATGAAAACCACATATGTGCAACACCTCTGATACCAGCATTATATAGTTTGTCCAGCAGAATTGTGTGACTTACTGTGTCGAATGCCTTTTTTATATCCAGGAATAATCCTGCAACACAGTTCGCTGGTCTGGAGTTAATGCCAGAATATATAGCTGTCATGAAAGTATGAAGAGCCATCTCCGTATTCATCAACTCATGAAAACCAAATTGGTTTTTATAAAAAAGTTACATGAGTTGAGAAAATCAAGAATCCTTTTTCTCATTACCTTTTCTAACAGCTTAGAAAAAATTGAAAGTAAGGATTAGGTCGATAGTTAGTTAATTTTGATCTAGAGCCAGATTTTAATATGGGTACTACCTTGGCCAATTTCATCCTGGAAGGAAATATCCCTGTAGAAAGACTGCAATTGAATATCTACCAGAATTGGGACTACAGACATAGCAACTGACTTTAATAGTCCAGAATATGTCATCGTCCCCTGGAGCTTTACCAGATTTTAATTCCTTTATGTACATCAACATTTCATTGAAAGTGACAGGCTCAATAAATATAGATCTTTGACAAGTGGTTTTTGTAAAATTTTCATTATAACTCTCTACATCACTGACAACTAAATTACCTGATGAGGCTGCAATATCTTTAGAAATATTTACAAAAAAATTATTAAAAAGGTTAGACAGAGTATGATGGTCACTGACAATCTCACTCCCGTGCTCAATTTTTAGTTCATCGAGACTTCCTTTTTTTGGTCTCCCACACAGCTTATTCAGAACTACCCATTTTTGACGTGGAGCTAATAAATTTATTGTGGCGTAGTACTTTTCTTTTTCGATTTTGATCCAGGTCTTTATTTTTTTAGAAAAAGTTTTAAATTCATTTTTTACAATTTCATTTTCGGGATTCCTTTTTACTTTTTTGAATAGCTTATCACGGGAGTGAATTGCTGTGCATAAACCATTTGTCATCCATGGTTTAAGCTTTTTTACTTTTACTGATTCAGTTGATGTAATTTCATTTTATTTTGTGGAACATTCAATATAATTTGCAAATGTCTCAAGAAATTGTTGAACTTATAATCAACATTATTATTAATAATACGTCACTCCAATCATGAGACATCAGCATGTTTTAAGACTATGAAAATCTATTTTAAATTTATTATATTTGAATTATCGTTATATCTTACGGTATTTGATCGGAGAGTCAGGGACACAGCTCTATGATCACCTATTAAGGTTTCAATTACTGCGCCCCTAACAAAATTTGTGAAGGTCCGCGATCTAATAAAGACATGGTCAATTAGAGTTGCCGTTGTTTCAGTTACTCTGTAGGTATGTTGATTACTGGGAAGTCCGAGAACAGCAGCGCTGTGGGGTATCTTGATTCCTTTTTCAAAATAGTTTTTATAATATTATTCTCTGGATGACAGCAAGAGGTTCAAGACCTGCAGATGACACTCCCCCCCCCAAATAAGAATGCCACATATAAACCAATATAACTCACATATAAACCAAACACATTAAAACGCTACTACTGAATATTCGTCTCAATTGTATACTCTGCTTGCGTTTGCGTACTCCCTAGCATTCTCTCGCATAGGCTACTCCCAGATGGTACGCTTACCATAGTTTGGGGACTGATGATGCTCGTTATAATCATTGCTTGGTAAATTGAATGATTGAGATCCTCTTATAGCCTCTCATAGTTCAATAATTATCCAGCACAGCAAGAGGAAAGCGTGTAAAAAATATTTTTCAATGCTTACTTCTATAGTTAATTTTGAACTGGAGAGCTTGAAATAATTGTGAGAGCCTCTAAAGCCGTGTCCACACTGAACAAATTGTTCGACATACATGTTCGGCAAACATTTTTGTTAAGGGGCTCAGGGACAAACATTTTAAAAAGTTTGGGCAGTCGTTTTTTGTCAAACAAAAAATTACTGTTTTTCCAAACATTTTCAGGGTTGACAGCTGTAGAACATAAAACCTGTTCTTCCCACTTACAAATATTTTGTTTGGTGACGCGTTCACACTGGCTCCGGGCAAACATTGTTTGTCAAACATAATAAAATTTGCCCAAACTTTTTCAACAAACAAGTTTGTCTTAATAATATCATTTCTATTTTCAAAATTCGAATTGTAACAATAAAAATAGCAGTACATAGATTACATAACTGTTGCATAATAAATTCAATTCGGTATGCAAAATCCTCCTCTACATCAAACAACATTATCAGTATTAATTTGATATCATCATCATTTGAATTACGATTTACGCTCACCCAACAAGAACCTAGAACAAAAATCTCATGGATGAAGATCAAGACTGATAACCGACTGCCAGCTATTTCCACCGGCTGCAATATCAAGGCTCTTGCACGAATCTTGCACTGGTGAGGTAGTTCTCGCACACCGGCACTCATGCAGTCAGTGAGTCGGAGGCCAGGGCGTGTGAATTATGAGCAGAGCGGCATTGTGGAGCCGACAACGGCAGCGTTGGTTCCGATGATTTGCTCCATTAGCCGCTGCCTCCGCCGAAAGTGGATGGTGCTGTCACGGGGCTGAGGGGCGGGTGTCGGGTGTCACTCTCATTTGCTCGCGACAATGACAGTCGACCGATCGCATCCATCAATATGCCTGCCTGTGCCTGTGCCTTCTTTCTTCTCTAGCAGCAATCCAACAGAAGACCTTGCCGCCGCCGTGATATATCAGTGCATCCAGGATCGATCACCCTCGTCAGTATCCTCTGCTTACTCCTTACTATGAAGATCACCTAGTCGTTTCTTATCTCACTTCCTCTAATACCACTTGTCAATCTTACTTTTTGTATAATTCTTGTTTCCCCTCTTCTTCTTGTTGATCCCTCTTCACACCTTCATCACTTTTAGCTTCTCTTCCTCCTCCTTCTCCTCATCTTCTTCTTCTTCTGTGTTCTCCTTCTGTTGGTTCTCCTCTTTTTCATCCTCCCCCTTCTCTATCTTTCCTTTTCCGGCACAACCTCATCAATCTCCTCCTACCCCTTCTCTCTCTCTCTTCATCCTTGCCAAGTTCTATTCCACCTTATCCTTAAAATTTCTTATCCTACTTTTTCCTTGTTTTGGAGTGATCCGTGGTCTAGTGGATAGAGTGCCTGCGTAGCAGCATAGAGATGAGATCCTGGGTTCAAACCCTCTCAATACCAAAAGTTTTTTAATCAGATCACTCCCGTGTTATCGGATGGGCACGTTAAACTGTCGGTCCCGGCTGAAGTATGACAGTCGTAAGGCCCATTGACGGCTTAAATTATATATTCAGGCGGTGGGACCTTCCCGCAAGGGACTCCCCACCAACAAAAGCCATACGAATTTACTTTTTTCCTTGTTTTATCACCATTTTCCAAATTCAAGATTTTGCTTTGCATCTTATTTATGCACTTCTTCCTCAGCCCACAGCTGATATCAGCTCCACCTTTTCCTTCATTTCTTCCTCTACTCTCTATTTTACGCCATTCCCATCTGCCTTTTTGCTCGTCTTCTCCTTTGTTTCATCCATTCCCTCTTCCTCTATTACGTTTCATCATCTTCTTCTTCTTCTTCTTCCTCTTCTTCTTCTTCTTCTTCTTCTTCTTCTTCTTCTTCTTCTTCTCCTTCACCTCCTCCTCCTCCTACTACTCCACCTCCTCCTCCTCCTCCTCCTCCTCCTCCTCCTCCTCCTCCTCCTCCTCCTCCTCCTCCTCCTCCTCCTCCTCCTGTCATACTTACCTTAACTCCTTCATTCATTCAGTCTTCTACCTCATTCTCATCTGTCTTCTTCGATTCCTTTCCAATTTCTTTCTGCACAACCTCCCGCTCACTACTTCCCCTACACTCCTCCTTTTTCTTCACACGAATTCATAGCTGCCAGATAATATATGACTTTACTTTATTATACACATAGACTTGCGCCGGCCCACTCACACGCAGTCATCACCGACCATAAATTCTCTCTGCTCTTGCAGGTTGCAGGACTGCCTTTGCACGAAGATGATTTACGGCCAAAAAGACCGCCAGCACTCTCTCCTCCACTTCCTACTCCTCCTCCTCCTCCTCATCCTGCCCTCCCTCCTTCCCACCCTCCTCCTCCTTCTCGTCCTCATCTCCCTATCTTCCCTCCTCCTTCACTTCTTCCTCCTCCTGCTCTTCCATCTCCTCCTCCTACTCCTCCTCATTCATGGTCTTGTTCTTCTTTTTTTTTGTTACTCCCCTCCACACGAATTTGGCATATTCACGACACCAGCGACGTCTGCCTGTCAGAATGACAGCATTCGGTTCGCCATTCGCCAGTACTGAGTTCACTCCACTGTCAAGTATCTCCTGAAATCTTGTTTAAGAAGTCTTTATTTATCTGCTAAAGGGACAACTATCATTGAAATGTTGTTAAAACAGGTTGGCTGCCGCAATGTTAAATCAATAAATAGTACAATAGTATCAATCAATAGTGTACATTATCTTTCAGGAATGCTGTAAATGCATCTGCAAATTCAACCAAAGATTTGAAGTCACAATCAATAATAGAAATCACATTTCTTGGTGTGTTCTTTTGGCTGCCGCAATGTTAAATCAATAAATAGTACAATAGTATCAATCAATAGTGTACATTATCTTTTAGGAATGCTGTAAATGCATCTGCAAATTCAACCAGAGATTTGAAGTCACAATCAATAATAGAAATCACATTTCTTGGTGTGTTCTTTTGGCTGCCGCAATGTTTAATCAATAAATAGTACAATAGTATCAATCAATAGTGTACATTATCTTTTAGGAATGCTGTAAATGCATCTGCAAATACAACCAAAGATTTGAAGTCACAATCAATAATAGAAATCACATTTCTTGGTGTGTTCTTTGTCATGCTGTTGATGACCTTATATACTCGTACTTTTAAAACCATTACCTATTATTCTGTCAGTTTTATACAATTCTAATTCTATATCCCAATTGAATATTGCACCTCGAGCTCCACAATTTTTTGAATCATCGAGTTTTTCTCATTTCACTATTTTGTGGCTCAAGATTCAAATGAAAGTCGTTATATATGTACATCCCTGTGACTCATGATGATCGTCAGGACAGTAGTATATGCTACTTATTGGCCAGTTAGCATCCTTGTTACATGAGTTAGATATAATATTATGCTATTATATACACGATAGTTACAAGCATAATGAACAACACAAAAGAAGGGTGATTGAATATGCATTTCCCCATTCCCTTTACGGTATAAAAAAATGATTTAACATAGCAACACACTAAAAACGTTGAAGCCTTTGACTTTGAAAAATGTTGTGATCAACTCAAAGGAAGGTCTCACACTCGTAGAATTACTGATTTCTTGAATGTTTAGCGTGAACGAGGGCAGTAAAATATACAGTCAAGTGTTAAATACACCTAAATAGCAGTTGTATCATAGTGAACTAATAACAAGCTCTCTCGGCAATTTCCAAAGTCGCTATACATTCATAGCTACAGTACTTTTAAAGACAAGGTAATTACCCTCATACATTAAACTTGGCTTCAGTTGGAACAGTTCTAATGACGGGTAATTTGGCGCAGTGACAAAATTTATTACCCAACTCTCCAAATGTATGACACGGATAATGGTGTTCTTCCTATAATAGAAACAGGAAAAGTGTAGTGCTTGAGATATTTATGAGTGGCACTAAAATATTGACTAAGTTAACATTTTGAGAGTAATTGATTGTTCCCACTATCAATTAGCACCATATATTTCTGTCAAAACACGGAAATATTCAAATATTATCAAAAATTCTAGTAATTGGGAGCATAATTCAAATTCATGTGGAAAACCAAACGTTTCAAATACCCTAATAGTAATTTATCATTTGGAATCAGCGAAAGAAGTATTATATCTAACTAACAACAGTCAATTTTGAACATTTGTACCGTTTAATAATATTCTACTACAGTAGGCGACTCTTATGATAGAGATTAAACTATGATTATATATTTCAAAATATAAATTTCAACACAAAAAAATCATAGTTCACTGCTGCCTTGATGCAGTTGGTCTGAGACTCTTGAATTTTAATATCCGTATGTGATATAATATTACTTTTTGCTTGATTTTCTCATTGTAAAAAATTATTCTCAAACCATATTCTACAGTAATTTGTCCTAAATGGTTCATATTCTGTAACTACTAACTCGTGATCTGGAGTAGTTTAGGGGTTGTGTATACTCATGCTATTTCACACTGACCATTTTGTTGAGAATAGAACATTATTCTTACCTTTTCAGGATGGAGAGAACGGCTGCTGAGTCTCTATTTTCGGACTTGGTATTTCGACCGTTCCAAACTCATCTTGTGTGGGCTTCCTAGTTGAGTTATGTCCTCTGTCAACAGTGCTCAGCTGTCATCGTGCTTTTAACTCTGAGCTCTCTTCAACACATTTCACCTTTGTAACAATCAATTAACAAACCTCACATGTGCTAAATGATATTTCATTTTTACTTTTCAATATTATATCTTCAGCGGTGTGAATTTTGTCTATCAAGGAAACAGTAGAGGTTTTGAGTTTGTCCTACTGGCCTAAATAATGTTGAGACGTTCTTAATGTCTATCAAACAATCTACAATTCTTGGAGAATAAATAGCTCTATTCAACTCATTCTGGGTTATTATTTATTCTTTGTAGGATGTTCTTTACTTACACAGCATAATTATTGTTCATTTGAATAGTTGGGGCTGAAATGAGAGAAATAATTGAGAGAATATTTAGGTGCATCCTTGATACAAGAGATATGGTGAATAAGTCAGGAGTAGGCCTACACTTGATGTTTTCCAATTTCAAGTGATTATTATTACTTTGGGAGCTCGGTGTAAGAGTTTTAAGATGAAAAGGAATGTGTATGGAAGAGCATGAAAGTGCAATTGAGAAAAATTCACTTCCACGAATACTGTAAGAAGCAATTGAGGAAAGAAATGAATATAATCAAATCAAGTCAAATTTTATTCAATGATATCACTTTTACGGCTTGGTCTCAGAACCAACAGTTCACAAAATTGTTACAAAATACATAGAATCCTATTTCTATGGAATAGAATTATCACCTTATTTGTAGATATCAAATAATTTGATATCTTTTTGTATTTATTATCATCATCTTCTCTGTGTATATTATTCCCACATCTCATCAACAGACATGGGATAATGTCGATGGCTTCCACACGTTGTTTGGTCGAATGGCGCCAGACCATCATACTTTGGTGTATCATTTTGAGTTGCCGCCACAATGGATCGGCGCAAAGTGATGTGTCATCGTGCGTCCATTAGAGACGCGCTGCAGTAGCCCAATGCCATCAAAGGCCGGCGGCCTGCAATCAGAAAGGATCCGGCCACGGCTGTCACAAGATAATTGTAATTAGTGATCGGGCGGGCCACACATCCAACTGCCAGTCACTGTCGTTCGACAATGCAGATGCAGACAACTCAAGGCTTGTGTAATTTATACGTTGAACAGGAGCGTTTCCGAGAAAAAATTCGGAAAACTGAGCGCAGCTCCTTCGTCGTAAATTGTTGCCTTCGAACAAAGAGAGGTCACCACAAAATTTATAAATCTGCCAGTTTTTCAACGAACGGCAGCTGATATGGCTGTCGTCAGCGCAAGGAACGCAACAGTCAACTGGGGCCGCCAAGCATTTGCAATTCCGAACAGCTAATAGCCTGTCCGCGTGCATTCCGCGCGCATTCCGCACCGAAATCCGAGAGAGGTCGCCGCAACAAAGGCGGCCCACCAATTTAATGAACTGTCCGCCCAGCCACCGCATTGTCGCCGAATTCCGCCGCATTAACCCTCCCCCCCTGCCACTTCCCTAGCACGCCAAACAACGAGTCTCTGTTTCTCGAAAAACACCGCGGAATTCTCGGTCTCTCACTCCACCGGCTGTTGCTCAGAGCTCAGTATCTGTCCTCGAAAATCCCAAACATTCATTGCTCAATTAAGCAGCTCATTTCGTGCTGTGAACTCAAATCTCACTACAACAAAAAATATACCCTGGCTTCTGAATTTCGTTCCTCAGTTTTTTGGTTGACATTGAGTGACACGGTTTAGTATGATGCTCACGTGGAAGGTTTGAAGAAGAATATACCTTGAGGAATGGCATCCATGAAGAATGATGGCCGTTGTAACGTTCAAAAATCCGAATGGATAAATAAAAATTCCTATTTGAAGAAATTTATAGGTCTAAGTGAAATAATAGGTTAATATCGCCAAAGATGATAACGTTAAAGATTAGATAATATCAGGCATCATGGCCAAATTGTACAACAGCCGAATAGGAATGGAAATAATTTTTGCTACTGTATAATATTATATAAAATATTGAAAATTTGAGGTTAGGCATAAAACATCTACTGATCGGCGACCTAATGATCGACCGAGTCGCATAACGTAGAATCTGACCAAACACCTTGGCAGAAACTTATTGTGGTGAAACAGTATTCAACTTGAGGAACTAAACGTCCCACGTGGCTAATTATTGTAATATAAGAAACAACTTATAATCTGTAAAAAATTACTTTGTATGTAAAAAGCATATTAAAAAGCCCAAACAAAAATAATTAAATGTATTAAGGAAGTAGGAGGTTACTAGGCGCATGAATACTATAATAATTTGCATGCACCAATCAAATGGTGGCAATTGATAGGCGGCAATAGTGAGCCAATTCAAATATATTTGTATATATTTCTACAAATGATAAGAATTTATAAATTATTATTGTGCAGTTTATGTTTTGGATATGGCCCGAAGGCAAATAAATTATTAAAGATGTAACACAAGTAATAATTTAATAGTTTGGTACGGTCTATTTGAGCCATGAATGGCGGAGGAACAGAATATTTAAATTTCATGTAAATTTGGAAATCGGAAGGAAAATTGTGAATTAGAAAAGAGAACTTCCACACTTGCCTGCCAACGACCACCATGAGATGTCACCAAAAATTATAGAGCGTAATATCTTACTATACCTTTGATAGCTTAAAGTAAATCGAATTTTTAAATTTTTTCATAAGACTTTGTGATCCTAATGTAAAGCAGAAGTCATTTTTAAATAATTTTTTAACCCCTTGGAAGAGACGACTCCGGCTACAAATAATCCAGGACCACCAGGAGTTTGGATCGACATCAGCAGCTCATAGAAAATTCCAGCACGTGAGTGAAAAATATTCGAAATAGTGATAGGGCGCCCTCAGTGCTTCGAAATGAAATAAGAATCAAAGCTAGCTCGTCGAAAGGGTTTTTTATAAATTAAGAATTTGGTAAAAATACTTGCGCAAGTAAATATAGTATAAAAGGTATTTTATTAGATAGTAACGAATCAATCCATATATCAAATGATCCATCAATCAAAGAAGACTAAGATCTAGGCTGTTAATACATTATTTATATGATCATTAATTTCTACAATATAATTTGCGATAATTTAATGTAGCTCTGATTCACTAGATGAATTGATCTATCTATTCCGTCAGGTGCCGAATCTCCCACCCTGAGATATAAAAAAATATTTATTATAAAGAAATCTATTGGAAACCATAGAATTTAATATATATATATTTGGATTATTAGTTGTCAATTTATCATGCTGATTTAAGAAACTAATATACAAAATAGAATCGTCCAATTTGACAAGTATCAGCAAGTTGATATCGAAGCTACATGCAAATAGATGCATATGATCATGAAATGAAAGCACATGGTAACATTTCGTGCTATAGAACCTAAAAAATAGTATTAACCTGTGATATTTTATTGATTTCGTTTCTTGTTATATTATATATATTTCTGTCGCTCTATATATTTTTGTTTTGACTTATTTTTTGAGATATTTGTTAATATATGTATCAAATTTTTTATGGTGTACGATTTATTTTTATTCCTCAATACTATAGGATAAGTTTTATATATATATTTTTCAATAAATTATCAGTATTATTGTGGAAACTCATATCTGGGCCTATAAAGATTTTTATGAGACTATATCCTGGTAAAACCACGATCAGATTTTATAATTATTGAAATATTTCTCATGCTCTACCGATTGATGCCAAGCAGGAGGCTAATCGTTATTTAACTATAAAAAATAACGTGACACCGTATAGAAAGTTTTACTCTCATCTACCGGCATAACGACCAAGATGTATGATCATGACTGATCAAGATGTATCTAATTCCATAGAATGATGTAATACTCCTTCATCTATGGAGGTGATTCTCCCATTGAATAATCTACAAACATTTAAACTGTACATTCCATGGCTACTACAGTTCCTCTTCAATCAGTATCCCAGAAGGATAAAAGTCTGATAGAATTCATCCTCCAATAAAATAGGTTAGCATATTCATTCAGATCCATTTTCCAGTTTTTTGAAAATTGTTTGAGGAAAAATACAAGTAACAGGTTTGTAGCCTTAAATCACACAGATAAATCTTTGTCAATGATAGAATTACAAATCAACATACATAAGGCAATGCACCATGTATAAGGCAATGCACTCGAAATGAGTACAATGATGTACTGTGGTTCTGTAATTTGCGATGTTGTGATTGAAGTAGTGTATGATGCTATGTAAATTCGATCAGACAAGCAAGTAGGATAGGGCTTTAACAATGAGCAGGATGACTAGAGAGTCACTGTGGTGATACTATTGTGATTTTGGCAATGAATTAGATCGATGCCGCCGGCGGTGATTCGACTGGCGCTGCGCTGTGAGAAGAGCGTTGATGGGTCGTTTCAACGGTCGTCGTTCACGTCGTTAGTGGCTGACGACACCGCCTAGAAAAGAGATCTTTGTCGAGTGAATGCTGACAACGATGATGCTATCGCGTTGTGATAATAATGGCGCTGATGATGATAGAGCGGTAAGGAAGTGGAGGAGCGACAGACGTGTGATGGAGGAGCGAGCATTGAGAAATTGACTGCAGTCTGTTTGGACAGGAGAGGACTATGGGCCGGAGGGGGTACGTCGTACTGATTCTGCACCTCTCACCCCTCTGTCAGGCTCTTACCGACCTGTCCGAATGTCGCTCTTTATAATATGAAAGAGAGAGGTTAGATGATAAATGATGTTCTGACAAACATGGGTGATCCATCACCTGAGAGAGAAGGCGAGCCGGTTCATCTGGTGGGAGGGGGTGAGGGGGAGATGATGGAGGAGCAAAAGCGTCGAGAATAATTCATCATCGTCGACCCGGCTATCAAAGGGATGATGCTTGAGAGCAGCCAGCAGAGCCGCACAGCAGACCACACTGCAGGTAGACTACAATAACACGCCACAATCGGAACAATATTGTCTCTTCCTTCTCTAGGAAACCACCCTTCCGTACACACACACGCATTCCTACCCTTACAACTTCCTTCTGCCTTGCGAAACCGAGCTGCCTCCTCTGCAACCCTCTCACTTCCACCCAGACCACAAAGCGCTGCTCGTTCTCAATTCATTGTGTCGTCCTATTCCTCATCCAGCATCTCCCTCTGATCAGCTAACCACCACTGTTTGCTCACAACTGTAACCTCGCAACTCGTGGAAATGGCTTTTGGAGTAAACTGCTAGTAAGGCAAGTGGTGTCAACCCCTGGAAATCAGGCTTTTGATGTCTAGATGATTTAGAGAGTCAATTTACTAGACTGCACCGTTCCTTGGAGTTGTTTGAGGTGAATATATTCTCCAAATCAAGCAAGACCTTACACTTTTAACACATATGTGATCACTCATTCATAGTATTCAAAGGAAGAGAAACCATGCTAATCCTCAAATAAAATAGGTTAGCATATTCATTCAGATCCATTTTCCAGTTTTTTGAAAATTGTTTGAGGAAAAATACAAGTAACAGGTTTGTAGCCTTAAATCACACAGATAAATCTTTGTCAATGATAGAATTACAAATCAACATACATAAGGCAATGCACCATGTATAAGGCAATGCACTCGAAATGAGTACAATGATGTACTGTGGTTCTGTAATTTGCGATGTTGTGATTGAAGTAGTGTATGATGCTATGTAAATTCGATCAGACAAGCAAGTAGGATAGGGCTTTAACAATGAGCAGGATGACTAGAGAGTCACTGTGGTGATACTATTGTGATTTTGGCAATGAATTAGATCGATGCCGCCGGCGGTGATTCGACTGGCGCTGCGCTGTGAGAAGAGCGTTGATGGGTCGTTTCAACGGTCGTCGTTCACGTCGTTAGTGGCTGACGACACCGCCTAGAAAAGAGATCTTTGTCGAGTGAATGCTGACAACGATGATGCTATCGCGTTGTGATAATAATGGCGCTGATGATGATAGAGCGGTAAGGAAGTGGAGGAGCGACAGACGTGTGATGGAGGAGCGAGCATTGAGAAATTGACTGCAGTCTGTTTGGACAGGAGAGGACTATGGGCCGGAGGGGGTACGTCGTACTGATTCTGCACCTCTCACCCCTCTGTCAGGCTCTTACCGACCTGTCCGAATGTCGCTCTTTATAATATGAAAGAGAGAGGTTAGATGATAAATGATGTTCTGACAAACATGGGTGATCCATCACCTGAGAGAGAAGGCGAGCCGGTTCATCTGGTGGGAGGGGGTGAGGGGGAGATGATGGAGGAGCAAAAGCGTCGAGAATAATTCATCATCGTCGACCCGGCTATCAAAGGGATGATGCTTGAGAGCAGCCAGCAGAGCCGCACAGCAGACCACACTGCAGGTAGACTACAATAACACGCCACAATCGGAACAATATTGTCTCTTCCTTCTCTAGGAAACCACCCTTCCGTACACACACACGCATTCCTACCCTTACAACTTCCTTCTGCCTTGCGAAACCGAGCTGCCTCCTCTGCAACCCTCTCACTTCCACCCAGACCACAAAGCGCTGCTCGTTCTCAATTCATTGTGTCGTCCTATTCCTCATCCAGCATCTCCCTCTGATCAGCTAACCACCACTGTTTGCTCACAACTGTAACCTCGCAACTCGTGGAAATGGCTTTTGGAGTAAACTGCTAGTAAGGCAAGTGGTGTCAACCCCTGGAAATCAGGCTTTTGATGTCTAGATGATTTAGAGAGTCAATTTACTAGACTGCACCGTTCCTTGGAGTTGTTTGAGGTGAAATATATTCTCCAAATCAAGCAAGACCTTACACTTTTAACACATATGTGATCACTCATTCATAGTATTCAAAGGAAGAGAAACCATGCTAATCCTCAAATAAGAATATGTAGATTAATATGAAAGGATGGACAAAGAATAAATAAAAATTGAAAATGATGCTTTGTAGTTACTCATTCAAAACTCAATATTCTTCAATATGAAAAAAAATTAAAAGAGAATTATTTCAATTAGCCATGGTTAGCTAGGTATTTTCCTCATTTCATCCCTGTCAGCACACTCCACCATTAAGTCTTTATTGGTATTTGTATTTTGTCCGATTTTCTTTGTGTTCAATTGAATAAAATTACTGATTGATTGGAAAAATTTGCAGTTGATAATTCTCAACAAGATACAAGTACACTTACATGATCAATTTGAATTTCCTTGGAATATGGACTACTACTTGGTGCTCATTATTATCGCCAGAAGATCAAAATACTGTGGTAAATTATTGTTTTTCTCAACAAGAATAAATTAGTTAAGCTAAGTTTATTTTTGTGGCACACAATCAAAGATGGTGACAGTTTATTTGTAGTGATAATCCTTTTAAATAATTTCTTGGATGATGAGCTCTGTTTCTGAAGCAATAAACATGCCATCATAAAACGCTGTGTTGGCTGCAGTGATCTGACTTGACAGAGATCTATAATGTAGCATATAATCAGAGGCAGCTCAACGCGAACAGTTTGTTTTAAAAGTGGATTGTGACACTTCGGGGGATGAAGAAGTTTTATGTTAGGAACAGGTGCTGGAATAGAGACAGAGGAGTAGCATCACTGTCACTGAATGCGTCACAAAAACAACATTTTACGAGGGCTCCCGAGGAGAAAGAGCACAGAACAAGGCGTGATGTGCTGAGAGGTTTGGCGTGTTCATGTGACTATCCATCACCGGCTGATCTATTTTTACAGGCGACACAGTGATGAGGGTGGAAACAGTGTTGGAACTGAGTTGGATCGATCATTCATTTATGATTCATCGGGCAAGTGTCTGCAACAGGCCCTGTTGACAGCCGTCGAGAAAAGTGTCTACTATTGCTAGTCTAGTAATCGAGGGTCGCCGCATGACCGCAGGCGTGCATTTTTAATATAACGGTCGTTGAAAAGGGTGGATCGCCTGCTTCCAAGAGTTGTAACTCTAGCTGATTATTTTGAGTAGTAACTTGCCACCGTTACTTCATTACCAATCATGCTAATAACAGTCCTTAGCCAGCAATCGTTGTCATTATTCAACCTCTTGCAAACAGATGGCACCGCACACGAATGATGCAATTCCCCAGCGAGCAACATCAACGAGCAACTTGCTTTTCTCAGTGCTCATCAATTATTCATTTCACTAACTTCTCGTCAATAATCTCACAACGGTACAATAACTACCCGGCGAATAAATACACGCCCGCCCACCGTTTCTCGCAAACGATTCATTTCGTCGCTCCAACTACATAACAAAATCATTTCCCTAAATCATTGAGCTTCATGAACAAATGCGTGCTATTAGTAGACTCGATTTTTGTTTTGATCTGTGATAGAGCTCACAGTGCCTCTGGAAAACAATTATTCGCGAATATTCTATGAGCTCTGATACCTGTCTATTCATGATGCAATCTTGCTTCAATGACAATAAGTCAGTAAATGAATTGTCGTTTATTTGTGGCCTCCGAGTTTGACGTTGAATTAGCCAACATCCCCGGCTTAGTCTATGAGCTGCCAATAACTTTAATTGCTGCTCTGAGCCCATTTTCTCTTCGTTCAAAACAAAATAAATGCTCTTACTCTTGCTCTATGCTCTCATTTCATAACTAATTATTCTTGCTCATGTTGAGAAAGAGTATGAAACAAAGAACCAC
Organism: Nilaparvata lugens; assembly: GCF_014356525.2. Taxonomy (NCBI): domain Eukaryota; kingdom Metazoa; phylum Arthropoda; class Insecta; order Hemiptera; family Delphacidae; genus Nilaparvata; species Nilaparvata lugens. The sequence goes on along the minus strand of NC_052504.1, from coordinate 70,551,864 downwards.
CTTATCAATAAAAGTTCTCGCTCAGTAGGGAATGGAAATAGAACAATGAGACTCTGTCGTTTATATTGATTGTGAGTGAGCTTTGTTTCTTGTTCTTCTAGAAAAATGATAGGAATGATTATCGTAAATATATCCTTCATTTCTACAGAAACATCTTGAGCTTGCAACATGGGAAACATTCAAAACAGAATTTTGTTATATTTGTTGATTTCTAGTATTCAACCAGTGTAGAACCGATAGTTTCTTCATTGAGTACTTTGCAATTTTTGGGAGTCAAATTTTCAAATTCCACCGCTACCACAAAAATAGATCGTATTAATGTTGATGATGCCTATTCACTAAATATTTTCAAAATCTGGATAAATGCTTGAGAAAAATTTGGAATATGATATAGATTCACGTTTAAACGTGTTTTTTCTGTTGATTCCACATCTATGTGCAGGGGTAAGAGGAGAGACGTGCGACTGAAATGATCAACAATGAGACTGCAGTAGTGGTAGTCGGGAGTCGGGAGTCGGTGGGAGCTGCAGGCTGCAGTCTGGCGATAAGAAGCGAGAAAAGGGACAATTAAATAATGAGCGAGCTGTACAGGCTGTCGCCGCGACAAATGTAAATCGGGTGTCGTAGTTTGCTAATAAAGCTAGTGGTTTGGAGTGGTGAGATACCCTGTGAGGGGGTTTAGGGGCTTCCCAGAGTCGTTAGGCAACGGATTACGGCTTGGCGTTTATTGTGACACGGCCAATATTTCTCTCCACACAAGCGGCGTGTAATATAACGAATGTAATAATTTACGAGCGGGCTTTTATCGCCGCACGGCCGCCATTGTAGACTTTTTCTTCTCTTCAGGCAACGATTTATTGCCTCCGCTCCGCTTCTTTCTCACTCCTTATCTGCGCCATCAGAGGGGGACCAGCCAGAGAAGACTAAAGCTAATTGTAAACATTTCCTCGACAACAACACTGACTCGATGGAGTCCCAACATAAGTTATGTCCCTCAGTTTAGGCTCAAAGCGCTCGCCGCTCTACTCTCTTACTCCTTTCCTCTTACTCACTTACTCCTTCCCTCCTTCTACTTTCCCTTTCTTGTCTATATATTGTACACTCTAACCTTGGCCAGTAGTAGCTTTTCCAAAAATAATAAAAATTAAATCTGATAATATACACTCAAAATATCTCAATCTGTATGTGTAATGCACTCAGCTGAATGAAGTTGGAGTGACCTGTATATTCAAATTGGCCTTCATGGACTTCCAACTCTAACTCTATACCTATACATCAAAATTTCTCAGCGTATTTGATGATATTCTCATCAGCTTATCTTCACTTCTGGGGTTGGGTTCATTAATTACCTTATGGGTACCGGCCATCTCTTTCTTGGCATTCTTACAACTCTTTTTACAGTAGGCCTAGGTCTAAAGTTTTGTACTTCAAGTGACATTCTTCCAGGTGGCACTCTATTCAAATGACTGCCCCAGTTGCATCTATTTTGTATAATTCTTTCTTTGCAGAGGAGCAACCGATAAAACCTGTATTATATAAGTATTTCTGATTCTATCAATATCTTTATATTTATATTCTATAGATGGGAAAACAAGAGGAAACGTGAAGTACATTTCTAATTGATAATGAGATAACGGAAAGTATCGTAAAATGTTTAAAATTATCTTATTAATTTCATTGATTATTATTAATGAGAAACACCTGAAAGTATGATACTTGTAAAATAAATATTGTTTACATCTAGCCTACTCATTCTTATTTCTATAGTAACGTTGATAAATATTGATGATAGATAATAATAACTGATAGTTGTTATGAATGAAAGAAGTTGGAGATTAAAGAAATGTTTATGATGTTAAATATTGTCCACAACTAAAATAGTTGTTGATTTATTAGTTGATTAATTTTATGATTATAAAAATTGTTCACAACTAAAATAGTTGAGTTATCTGTAACATAGATAATAAAAGTTTTTATGTATTGATATTAAAGAGTTTTCTAAATAATTTATCCAATTTATTGATTCAATTCAATATTATTCTATATAGTAATAATAATATATTATTAGAATAAGATAAAACAATTAGTATCGTCTGCAAAAGAAATCTGGTTGGAACGAAATTTGAATCTGGGTCCCACAGGTTCAAACTATGCTCTAACCGTCTTGGACACTATGCCCTGGTAACAGTGAATGCGAAAAAGTAGGAAAATGAATTGCTGTATCTTCAAATATACTTTTTAGGTTAGTTTACGGGTTTTTAAATATTACAAAAACAGAGGTCTTACCAAAAATCGTTACACACACGTTTCTGCGCCTTGTTTCAAAGAACTTGCATACCATATTTAATCCAAATCGGACAATAACTGCGACTGTAACTGCGATACAAACAAACAGACAAAAGCCGATCGAGTCGAAACTAAGACCTCAGCTTCGCTTCCATCAATTATATTGACATCAGCTTCTACTGAACTGTGTGCAAAAATCACCAAGTTAGTGTAAGGACATCAAACTCATAATAAAGTGAATGAAAGAATAAGAAGTTTGTAAATTAATACGATCTTAGTCTCAAATTACCACCTGCCATAACCTCAGAACGGAGATTGCAATCATTATTCGAGTAACTTTGCATTCAACTACTTTTTTAACTCAATACATGCATGAACTGCAACTTCTCAGCATTATTGATTATAGAGGCTCTTATTAATATTGCAGCTCCATAAATTTCAGCCAGAGAGGAAATAATTTAATTTTAATGTATGCAGGAATGTTAATGGACATTGCAAGCTCAAGTATTCAACAATAATTATTATCTAGTAATGATGATAGGACGTTCGATCATCACTGTGAACTTAATTCTTGACTTATCATGAAGATAGTCCTTCACTCCGCTTCTTTCTCACTCCTTATCTGCGCCATCAGAGGGGGACCAGCCAGAGAAGACTAAAGCTAATTGTAAACATTTCCTCGACAACAACACTGACTCGATGGAGTCCCAACATAAGTTATGTCCCTCAGTTTAGGCTCAAAGCGCTCGCCGCTCTACTCTCTTACTCCTTTCCTCTTACTCACTTACTCCTTCCCTCCTTCTACTTTCCCTTTCTTGTCTATATATTGTACACTCTAACCTTGGCCAGTAGTAGCTTTTCCAAAAATAATAAAAATTAAATCTGATAATATACACTCAAAATATCTCAATCTGTATGTGTAATGCACTCAGCTGAATGAAGTTGGAGTGACCTGTATATTCAAATTGGCCTTCATGGACTTCCAACTCTAACTCTATACCTATACATCAAAATTTCTCAGCGTATTTGATGATATTCTCATCAGCTTATCTTCACTTCTGGGGTTGGGTTCATTAATTAACCTTATGGGTACCGGCCATCTCTTTCTTGGCATTCTTACAACTCTTTTTACAGTAGGCCTAGGTCTAAAGTTTTGTACTTCAAGTGACATTCTTCCAGGTGGCACTCTATTCAAATGACTGCCCCAGTTGCATCTATTTTGTATAATTCTTTCTTTGCAGAGGAGCAACCGATAAAACCTGTATTATATAAGTATTTCTGATTCTATCAATATCTTTATATTTATATTCTATAGATGGGAAAACAAGAGGAAACGTGAAGTACATTTCTAATTGATAATGAGATAACGGAAAGTATCGTAAAATGTTTAAAATTATCTTATTAATTTCATTGATTATTATTAATGAGAAACACCTGAAAGTATGATACTTGTAAAATAAATATTGTTTACATCTAGCCTACTCATTCTTATTTCTATAGTAACGTTGATAAATATTGATGATAGATAAATAATAACTGATAGTTGTTATGAATGAAAGAAGTTGGAGATTAAAGAAATGTTTATGATGTTAAATATTGTCCACAACTAAAATAGTTGTTGATTTATTAGTTGATTAATTTTATGATTATAAAAATTGTTCACAACTAAAATAGTTGAGTTATCTGTAACATAGATAATAAAAGTTTTTATGTATTGATATTAAAGAGTTTTCTAAATAATTTATTCAATTTATTGATTCAATTCAATATTATTCTATATAGTAATAATAATATATTATTAGAATAAGATAAAACAATTAGTATCGTCTGCAAAAGAAATCTGGTTGGAACGAGATTTGAATCTGGGTCCCACAGGTTCAAACTATGCTCTAACCGTCTTGGACACTATGCCCTGGTAACAGTGAATGCGAAAAAGTAGGAAAATGAATTGCTGTATCTTCAAATATACTTTTTAGGTTAGTTTACGGGTTTTTAAATATTACAAAAAACAGAGGTCTTACCAAAAATCGTTACACACACGTTTCTGCGCCTTGTTTCAAATAACTTGCATACCATATTTAATCCAAATCGGACAATAACTGCGACTGTAACTGCGATACAAACAAACAGACAAAAGCCGATCGAGTCGAAACTAAGACCTCAGCTTCGCTTCCATCAATTATATTGACATCAGCTTCTACTGAACTGTGTGCAAAAATCACCAAGTTAGTGTAAGGACATCAAACTCATAATAAAGTGAATGAAAGAATAAGAAGTTTGTAAATTAATACGATCTTAGTCTCAAATTACCACCTGCCATAACCTCAGAACGGAGATTGCAATCATTATTCGAGTAACTTTGCATTCAACTACTTTTTTAACTCAATACATGCATGAACTGCAACTTCTCAGCATTATTGATTATAGAGGCTCTTATTAAATATTGCAGCTCCATAAATTTCAGCCAGAGAGGAAATAATTTAATTTTAATGTATGCAGGAATGTTAATGGACATTGCAAGCTCAAGTATTCAACAATAATTATTATCTAGTACTGATGATAGGACGTTCGATCATCACTGTGAACTTAATTCTTGACTTATCTGTAACATAGATAATAATAGTTTTTTATGTATTGATATTAAAGAGTTTTCTAAATAATTTATCCAATTTATTGATTCAATTCAATATTATTCTATATAGTAATAATAATATATTATTAGAATAAGATAAAACAATTAGTATCGTCTGCAAAAGAAATCTGGTTGGAACGAGATTTGAATCTGGGTCCCACAGGTTCAAACCATGCTCTAACCGTCTTGGACACTATGCCCTGGTAACAGTGAATGCGAAAAAGTAGGAAAATGAATTGCTGTATCTTCAAATATACTTTTTAGGTTAGTTTACGGGTTTTTAAATATTACAAAAAACAGAGGTCTTACCAAAAATCGTTACACACACGTTTCTGCGCCTTGTTTCAAATAACTTGCATACCATATTTAATCCAAATCGGACAATAACTGCGACTGTAACTGCGATACAAACAAACAGACAAAAGCCGATCGAGTCGAAACTAAGACCTCAGCTTCGCTTCCATCAATTATATTGACATCAGCTTCTACTGAACTGTGTGCAAAAATCACCAAGTTAGTGTAAGGACATCAAACTCATAATAAAGTGAATGAAAGAATAAGAAGTTTGTAAATTAATACGATCTTAGTCTCAAATTACCACCTGCCATAACCTCAGAACGGAGATTGCAATCATTATTCGAGTAACTTTGCATTCAACTACTTTTTTAACTCAATACATGCATGAACTGCAACTTCTCAGCATTATTGATTATAGAGGCTCTTATTAAATATTGCAGCTCCATAAATTTCAGCCAGAGAGGAAATAATTTAATTTTAATGTATGCAGGAATGTTAATGGACATTGCAAGCTCAAGTATTCAACAATAATTATTATCTAGTACTGATGATAGGACGTTCGATCATCACTGTGAACTTAATTCTTGACTTATCATGAAGATAGTCCTTCACTATACTAGAATTGCTGAGGTAGGACTGGGAGGCTATTTACTTATTTTTCTTCACCTGAATAACTTCTGGCCTAACATGTCTTACGGCATGTAGCTGGCAGTAGAGGGCACGGGGGATAGAGTTAATTGGTTGAAATGAATGCCCAGGAGACGAGTTAATTATAAGGATGTCTGTTATCGCATGACACATCCATTAAGCGAGTCTGCAAGCAACAAGAAGTTCTCAACGTCCAGAGTAAGCGGCTTGGCCTCCCTGTCGTTATCTTATATGTGAAATCAAGCGAATAAATCAGATCTACCCTGCTTTGTAATTATCCCGCTGCGTTTCCTCCCTCTCTCACTCACCTTTCCAGCCTCAACTCACGCCGTGCAGATAAAACTTCTGATTGAATTATATTCTATTAGCTTGGAAAAGTCGCTTTTAATTTTCAGCACGAAATATCTCCTTCATTCTCGGAAGAGTGGATTACAGATTAGATTTACGTGAACTGTAATTAGATTGTTTTGAATACCGCACACCCATATGTGGTATTTCATGATAAAAAGCTCCATTATGATTTGATGTAGGCTATATTTGAAGAACAATTTCAATCAACATTAATATTATTTGTTCAAAAAACAAACACGTTTGATCACGTAATAGAACTTTCTCTTTCATTTACTGTACAAGATACATTCCCAAATAGAGTAAAACTGATTCATAACCATATTGCTTTATTCCAATAACCAGAAATAGTTAACCTACTATTTTAGGATTGTATAGCCTACAAATCAAATTTATTTTTTTCTTCTGTTCTATTGATTTTTCTTAAAAATTTCCAAACATATTCAAAATTTTAGAGATGATCTAAAAATATAACATTCTAGACCATTTTAGTGGATCTTTGTGAATTGAGCAATACTGAAATATTTATTATTTATTTAGAAGATCATAATAATAAGTCATTCCAAGACTTGTTTAATCCACTAAAATAGTTGATATTGCTGGAAGAAGTCTTCTTCTGAAATGCTGACGCAGTTCGCGTCCTTGAAATTCTTGGGGGGGGTCTCAATCAAAATTTGATGTTTAGGGAGGTCTCAAAAACTGGTCAGCAGTGTTTAAATGACCTTTGCTTTTCAAAAAGGATACACCTACTCTTCAACTTTGCGTTGGCAACAACGTACCGAATAGTTTTGCTAGTTTGAATTTTTTCAAGTGGCAAAGATGGTAAGTTTGTCATCCCAGGTGTATTTCACCATTCAAAGATAAAAAATCACATACAGTAATAGTTCTTCATAATTATTATCTCAGTGTAGTTGAGAACTGTGATGAGTGATATTGTAATACATTGGCATAGTGAAAACACTTCACTTATACGGGCTACTTTTGTACAAATTAATAAAAACAATATAAAAACTTGTAGTACCCTTTATTATTAAAAATTGCAGCTCCATAAATTTCAGCCAGAGAGGAAATAATTTAATTTTAATGTATGCAGGAATGTTAATGGACATTGCAAGCTCAAGTATTCAACAATAATTATTATCTAGTACTGATGATAGGACGTTCGATCATCACTGTGAACTTAATTCTTGACTTATCATGAAGATAGTCCTTCACTATACTAGAATTGCTGAGGTAGGACTGGGAGGCTATTTACTTATTTCCTTATTTTTCTTCACCTGAATAACTTCTGGCCTAACATGTCTTACGGCATGTAGCTGGCAGTAGAGGGCACGGGGGATAGAGTTAATTGGTTGAAATGAATGCCCAGGAGACGAGTTAATTATAAGGATGTCTGTTATCGCATGACACATCCATTAAGCGAGTCTGCAAGCAACAAGAAGTTCTCAACGTCCAGAGTAAGCGGCTTGGCCTCCCTGTCGTTATCTTATATGTGAAATCAAGCGAATAAATCAGATCTACCCTGCTTTGTAATTATCCCGCTGCGTTTCCTCCCTCTCTCACTCACCTTTCCAGCCTCAACTCACGCCGTGCAGATAAAACTTCTGATTGAATTATATTCTATTAGCTTGGAAAAGTCGCTTTTAATTTTCAGCACGAAATATCTCCTTCATTCTCGGAAGAGTGGATTACAGATTAGATTTACGTGAACTGTAATTAGATTGTTTTGAATACCGCACACCCATATGTGGTATTTCATGATAAAAAGCTCCATTATGATTTGATGTAGGCTATATTTGAAGAACAATTTCAATCAACATTAATATTATTTTGTTCAAAAAACAAACACGTTTGATCACGTAATAGAACTTTCTCTTTCATTTACTGTACAAGATACATTCCCAAATAGAGTAAAACTGATTCATAACCATATTGCTTTATTCCAATAACCAGAAATAGTTAACCTACTATTTTAGGATTGTATAGCCTACAAATCAAATTTATTTTTTTCTTCTGTTCTATTAATTTCTTCTTAAAAAATTTCCAAACATATTCAAAATTTTAGAGATGATCTAAAAATATAACATTCTAGGCCATTTTAGTGGATCTTTGTGAATTGAGCAATACTGAAATATTTATTATTTATTTAGAAGATCATAATAATAAGTCATTCCAAGACTTGTTTGATCCACTAAAATAGTTGATATTGCTGGAAGAAGTCTTCTTCTGAAATGCTGACGCAGTTCGCGTCCTTGAAATTCTTGGGGGGGTCTCAATCAAAATTTGATGTTTAGGGAGGTCTCAAAAACTGGTCAGCAGTGTTTAAATGACCTTTGATTTTCAAAAAGGATACACCTACTCTCCAACTTTGCGTTGGCAACAACGTACCGAATAATTTTTCTAGTTTGAATTTTTTCAAGTGGCAAAGATGGTAAGTATGTCATCCCAGGTGTATTTCACCATTCAAAGATAAAAAATCACATACAGTAATAGTTCTTCATAATTATTATCTCAGTGTAGTTGAGAACTGTGATAAGTGATATTGTAATACATTGGCATAGTGAAAACACTTCACTTATACGGGCTACTTTTGTACAAATTAATAAAAACAATATAAAAACTTGTAGTACCCTTTATTATTAAAAATACTAAAGTTTTTAATAATAACTTGGACTCAAGTTTTTAATAATAAAGGGTACCTACTACAAGTTTATATATCTAGTGTTTTTATTAATTGGCATAGTATTACACGTATTCGATTCCAGGTCATGTACTAAGGTTACAGGCCACAATTGAATGGCATTGAAGATGTTTAATGGTGAGAAATTTATTACCGCTCTCATCCAGTTGGTCAGTACTACTTTTTCAAAGCTGTATTTTCTGATTAATACATTTATGTCGACCAGACGGCTCTTCTTCAGAAAATGTCACGAGCAGAAATGGAATTGACAGACGGGGCTCATGTGGTGTGTATTCAGTTGTCGATCGCGCATCAAGGTGGAATAAAAAGTTTGATTTATAATCCGTTCAACATCATCTCGATGGAGAAACTCGAAGAGGTAATAAAAGTTGAGATGGGGCTTTGCGAATTCATTTGTCTCGTCTGGCGGTGATGGAGAGCTGAGGATAATAAAATGTTTATGGGATTTAAGGCTCATTCGAATTCTGCCAACGAGCCGGCTCAAACTTCCTTCGCTTTGAAATCAAGATATAACCGCCTTCAACAATAACGGCCTACCAATAAGAGCGACGTGACCGACATGAAGATCAATTTTTGCGCACAAAGGAGACGCGTTGCTCACGAATTAATCGACGCCGCTGGTCTCACGTGGGACGCGGGACGGACGCGGGACGCGGTGCCTCTTTGTGACGTGGACATCGATCTATCAGCCAGCCACACATATTCATAAAAGTTAAAGGCTTTCTTATGTTGTGACTTGCCTTGTCAAGCACTCTACCTGTACTTGGTCCAAGTAACTCTTTTGAAAGAATGGAGTGGCTTTAGTTGGCTTTCAGACATGACTTGCGGCAAGAATCATCAGGAAGCGATTATGGTCATCCCGTGTTTTGAAAATTGCATTATGTCTTGATTTTTTAAGACTGTTCTTACTCTCGCAGTATTCTAGTGTGTTTTGAATTGTACAACAACGAGTTTAAATTTGAAATTTTCAAGTTGACTGGAAAGTTTCAATATAGCGCATTTTTGATATTACAACTAGACGAGTAAGATCATCAATGATAAACATCATCAATGATATTACTAATAATAAATAACACATATAGCTTGCATGAACTAGAAACTATCAATTTTAATGTCAATGATAGCTTTTTACTTTCCTTGCCCTATTACCATAGGTAAGGAAAGTATTGCTTTCCGAAAAGAATTAAGGTACCCCAATTTCTAAATTTCTATACGTTTCAAGGTCCCCTGAATCCAAAAAACTGGTTTTTGGGTGTTGGTCTGTATGTGTGTGTGTGTGTGTGTGTGTGTGTGTGTGTGTGTGTGTGTGTGTGTGTGTGTTGTGTGTGTGTGTGTGTATGAGTGTATGTGCGTCTGTGTACACGATATCTCATCTCCCAATTAACGGAATGACTTGAAATTTGGAACTTAAGGTCCTTTCACTATAAGGATCCGACACGAACAATTTCGATCAAATGCAATTCAAGATGGCGGCTAAAATGGCGAAAATGTTGTCAAAAACAGGGTTTTTCGTGATTTTCTCGGAAATGGCTCCAACGATTTTGATCAAATTCATACCTAAAATAGTCATCGATAAGCTCTATCAACTGCCACAAGTCCCATATCTGTAAAAATTTCAGGAGCTCCGCCCCATCAATGCAGATAGATTCCCAATTATCAGGCTTCAGATACAATTGGAACAAAAAAAAATCAAGTGGAGTAGATTGAGCATGAAAATCTCTAAAATTAAACAATGTTCAGTAACATTTTCACCTAAAATTGAAAATAAGCTTGAAATTTGAGAAAATGTGATTATTCAATTATTGCAAATTATTGTTGATTCTATTTCATTCACTATGAAGAGATAGCAGACTTCATGTGTGTCTCCAGCGTTATTGCCCTGTCACCAGCAGGCTCAAATCTTTGAATAGTAGACTTGAGATGCGCGGGAACACTTGCGTCAGATGATCAATTTTCATAACGGCAAGGAAAGTTGTGTGAGTGCGCCCCACCAGATTTTTATATTATCAACTGTCACCGTCAATGATACTAGAAATCGCTTACTTCAACCATTAAAAAATATAACAGAATATCGGTACTGTACCATATTTTCATCTCATGATATATAATTTACACTTATATCACCATTGCTGCAATTGAGAAAATAATGTTGTGTATTTGTGGAATCACATTGGAGCAGTAAAACAAGGGTTACTGTTTTTTCTCATTCATCTTGTATTTTCCTAGCTCAATTTCATCAAATTAGCAAATTTCCGGACAGCATTGTTTAAACTTCATCCAACTTCTATGGAAATTTCTTAAAAATTTTCACTGGTCGTGAGTTTATAATCTACATATTCCCCCATAGAAAACTTTGAATAATTAATAATCTTCACACGATTGTTTGTTTGTTGTTAATACCTTGCCCAAACTCGTATAACCCAATGATAAAAACTCATTTCAAGATAATAGTTGTTAAATAGAATCATAGACTTGATAAACATGGATTCTGTGATACAATTTTGAACAAGTAACTTATTATCGACTGTTAATTTCATATTAAGGATCTTGGGTATTTGATTAGTTTTTAGATGAGTGGGTTAAAAAATTATGGAAGCTATATCGATGACTGTAAAATGTATTATGTAAACTGTGCAATGTATTTGATTTGTAGAAAATTGTGAAATCGATCATTTATTATTATTCAACATGAGAATAAAAAATGATCAGGCATCCGGATAATATATTATGTAAATTATGCATACTTTGTGTATGAGAACGAAGACGTGAAGACAATAATTTCAATTTTGAATGAGAAAGAGTCGATTAAGTAATTTATAGGATTGAAATTTATCGTTTGTCGTGAGAAAGGTTCTCAAATTATTAGATTTATATCTTTGCGCTGCGAGAAAGTTGGGTGCTAATGCAGCCATATATCAAAGGGCGATAAACAAATGATGGCCTCTATCTATTAGACGTCGAAATGCTTAAGGAACCGGCTTGTGTTTGATTTTAAAATATTTGGGATTGGCAATGCTGAACAACAGAGCAAGAAGTTATTTTCCCCACAAGAGAGAATGAGAGAAAAGAATGAGTGGCTTGTTCATAGGTCGAGAACAAGTTTTACGCGGGTTATAAACGATGGCACATAAATTGGTGTTAGTCGATGCTTGTTACGAGCGGTAAAAACTCCCCGGCAAACATATGACACACCTCTTCTGAATAATTTATCACAAGCATGCTAAATAAATCTTCGGACACCATGTAATTAACATGTTCCTTAGAGCTATTCCCCTGTAAATAACATCATATCACACCTATAGGGCCACGATTTATAGGCCTCTCCAGTCTTATCCCATATTTCTTACACACATGAGCGCTTCTCACTTTATTATTCCATCCCCACTGAACTGCTCTGTGCTCAGAAATATTCCAGCACTAACAAAAATAATCTCTCTCAAACGCAGCTGTGCAAACAGCATCACACGAAAGTGAGATTCCTTTCCGCAACACAGCAAATAATTCAGTGTCATATAATTTCAAATAATCGTATATTACCAAACTTACTTATTAATGGAAAGTATTTATTTCACCAAGAATATTTTCTGACTTTATGAGAGAGCTCCTTTCATATGAAAATCATATTTAAATAACGATTAGCCTCCTGCTTGTCATCAGTCGGTAGAGCATGAAATATTTTGATAATTATAATAATCAAGGTCGTGGTTTTTTATAGGATACAGTCTCATAAAAATCCTTATAGGCCAGATATGAGCTTCCACTATAATTCTGATAATTCATTAAAAAAAAAATATATATATATGGTACTTATCCTATAGTATTGAGGAATAAAAAATAAATCGCACACCATAAACAATTTGATACATATATTAACAAATATTGCAAAAAATAAATCAGAGCAAAAAATATATATTCTATGGTATCTAATAGATTTCTTTGTAATGAATATATATTTATCTCAGGGTGCAAGATTCGGCACCTGACGGAATAAATAGAGCAATTCATCTAGTGAATCAGAGCTACAACAAACTATCGCAAATTATATTGCAGAAATTAATGATCATATGAATATGTATTAATAGCCTAGATTTTATACTTCTTTGATTATAGGACTTCTGATATGTAGATTGACTCGTTACTTTCCAATAAAATACCTTTAATACTACATTTACTTGCGCAAGTATTTTTTTACCAAATTCTTAATTTATAAGAAAACCCTTTCGACGAGCTAGCTTTGATTCTTATTTAATTTCGAAGCACTGAGGGCGCCCTATCACTTTTTCAATATTTTTCACTCACGTGTCGAAATTTTCTTATGAGCTGCTGATGTCGATCCAACTCCTGGTGGTCCTGGATTATTGTAGCCGGAGTCGTCTCTTCCAAGGGGTTACAAAATTATTTAAAAAATGAAAATGACTTTTGCTTTATAAGAGCATCACAAAGTCTTATAAGAAGTTTAGTAATTCAATTTAACTTAAAATTATTACAAGATATAGCAAGGTATTACGCTCTATAATTTTTAGTGACCTCTCATGGTGGCATTTGACAGGCAAGTGTCGTTCTCGTTTCTAAATTTTACAATTCTCATTTCTGATTTTCAAATTTGCATAAAATTTGAATATTCTAGTCCTCCGCCATTCAAGGCTCAAATAGACCGTGCCAAAATATTAAACTATGACTTATGTTATATTTATATAATTTATTTGCCTTCGGGCCATATCCAAAACATAGACTATACAACAATTTTATACAAACTCTATTTATCTGTAGAAATATATACAAATATTTTTGAATCGGCTCACTATTGCCGCCTATCAATTGTCATTATGTGATTGGTGCATGCAAATTGTTACAGTATTCATGCGCCTGGTAACCTCCTATTTCCTTAATACATTTAATTATTTTTATTGGGTTTTTAAATATGCTCTCTACATGCTTATTAATTTTTTATATGTTATTATTTGTTTCATGCATCATAATAATTAGCCACGTGAGACCTTTAGTTCCTCAAATTGCATACTGTTTTGCCACAATAAATTTCTGCCAAGGTATTTGGTCAGATTCTACGTTGTATGGCTCGGTCGATCGTTAGGTCGCCGATCACTAAATGTTTATGCCTAACCTCAATTTTCAATATTTTATATAATAATATATATTAGCAAAAATTATTTCAATTCCTCTTAGGCTGTTGTAAAGTTTAGCCAGGACGTCTGATATTATCTAATCTTTATGTTATCTCTTTGGCGATAATAGCCAATTACTTCACTTAGACCTATAAATATTTCAGCTAGGGATTTTTATTTATCTATCCAAATTACAATATGTTACACGTGCCCCTGGATTTGAATTCAAAATATTGAGAATCACAATGTTTTTAATGAAAATCCATCATTCAACACATCGACATATTCCATACTTTGTCTACAAAAATATACTCTCAAAATTTTACAATAGTTTGCAGATCTTATCTGCTGCGCCACCCTTAGACCTCCATCAAATACAATAATAAATTCTCCTTATCAACACATAATATAACATCTTAGACATATTCCTTATTTCAACACTTGTAACACAGTATTTTTAAATTTGCCGCTCGCAAGGCCGCCAACCTAACTACACACATTACACTTGATTCTCTTATAATAGATTTCTTTCAAACAATAACTTCGATGTACGAATTTTCTGGGGCTTATATTTTATTGTAATTCCTAGTTCTTATATAGATAATTTTCCATATATCAGGTACATTTCCTTTCTTTTGCAACATGGTTTTTTGGCTTTTGGTAACTAGCATTCAATTGAGGTTTTTTAGTAACAAACATGGCCTAAACTAATGGTAATAAATTATAAAACATCTAAATAAATTATTAACATTGATAAATACAATAAATAACAGTAACAAATAACGTTTTTGGGTGCAATATTTTTCCATAATCATAATATGTTGAGCCCTACATACATTCAATCTAGATGGCCTTGTTAGTCTACTAGTTCTGGATATCTGCTTTCTGATGTCATATTCTCTGGCCTTGCGTTCTGCAGCACAAAACTAACCTTATTCGTCACATTTTTCACATTTAAGGTAATTTACTTAATTTATTTTCTACTATCCCCGTTGTGTCTTATTTTATATGGTGTAGATTATTAAATTACATACTTAAAATTGTTCTTTTGATTGTTTCAGGCTTCTAACGGTTGGAAAAATCGAAAATCTGATTTGTTGACACGAGGTTGCTTCATCAATATTTAATTTATTAGAAAGGTCAGTAATTGCTTGATAGTGGTGTTTTCCTTGATACTTATCATATTTATTTCAAATTCGACGATATAGCATGTAGAATTGTTGTGATTTACTTGCATCTTCTTGCTTTCTGCTTGTAGCTATACTGTAGGCCGGTTAGGTTATCTGCTATCCATTTGTTGATTGTTGAGGCTGTCCTATTATTAATTTATCCTTCTCAAATTTGAAGCCCTTGTATCTTGTGTACTCCTTTAACAATTCCTTGTTTCATTAATGGTAGTTTCTTTTAATCTGTTCTTTTCCGATTCATCCTGTAGTCTTAATGCATTCTTCCTCTCATTTTCATTTAATATTCTCGATTTCGGTTCTTTATAAATCATTATGCTCACAACAATAACATTCTTATAATATTAAATTTCCAATCATCAATAGTAGATTCATTTTATAACAACAACATAATATTTTCCATCATATCTACAACACAGTCTTTTATCCATATCACAGCCATAACAAATAGTATACAATATATCAGAACATTTATCATTTCTTTACCAATATAATCTCTCAACATATAGCCAGGTACTTCCATTTTATTAATATAATTCCTTATTTCTTTCACTCTCATTAACCACTTTCCATTCTTCATTAGTCCATCTTCCATTTCCTTGTTGCCCATGCATGAATCCATATTTGTTCTTGTAGCTCTGTTTTTGTCATATTTCTTTGGCCTATTCTTCGGTCACATCGCTGAATATCTCTCTTGAAGCGAATGTGCCGTGGATGCATGCCGTCGTTCTCCTGTCCTCCATCCTGGTTTCGGTCCGGAATCCTCCTCGGGCGTTTGAAGCGTGCATTCGGCCTCCATCATCGCGCGCGGTTCCTCCTTCGTTTCTTTCGCCTGAGTGCAGGGACACACGATCCGGCGACATCGCCGTCCGGCGTTTTCGCCGGACGAAGCTTCGCCGTCCGGTTGCAAGAAGTACACAGGAAGGCATGGGGCAGAACACACGACGCCGGCGACGCCGGGTCCGGCGAAAACGCCGGCCCGGCGAGAAATAGACCCGGCGATATCGCCGGGTATTCTCTACTTCGCCGTCCGGTTTTGCCGCCGGAAAGCAGTAGCAGGGCATTGTACTATATGGAGATGAACACACGACACGGCGAAAACGCCGGACGGCGCTGTCCCCACCCATGCCACTTCTTTATTTATTAACATTTGTAATGTTACAAATGGGTAGGGTAGGGTTACAAGGGTAGGTTACAAGGGTAGGGTTGTAAGGGTAGCTGCTACGATATTTTCTTCTGCAGGGTTTGCAACACTGATTCAACCCTGATTCAACTGGTTAAAACTTGACTATTAAATTACTAAAACTTAATTGAAACTTTACTATGACTTTGCGAATATATCATTAAAGATAATAATAACATTCAGCAAATAAATAAAGAAAGAAATATCAAGCAAAGAAGACATTCTGGCAAGATGGAAAATAACTCCAGCTCGATCAGTATTTGTTCAAAAATAACGGCGAAAACGCCGGACGGCAGCTTCGCCGTCTGTCGTGTGTTCTGAATGCTAATTGCCGCCGGGTCCGGCGAAAACGCCGGACGGCGATGTCGCCGGATCGTGTGTCCCTGCACTGACTTTCCGCCTCCAGGCCTTGCGGTGCATGCTTCTCTTCTCCCGAATGCCGTCCTCTCCGTCCTGATGTCGGCCGTCCGGTGTCCTCCTCGGGCGTTTGCGTCTCCGGGCCTTGCGGTGGGCGCTCCTCCGGTCCTGCATGTTGTCCTCCCGGTACTCCCTGGTGTCATCCTTCCCGTCCTTGGTGTGCTTCGGTGGTGTCCCTTGATAGGCGGTTGTAGGTTCGGTGTGCGGATCTGTTACATTTTTAATCTTTTCTGTATTTACTAACTCCTTAATTAGTGCATGATCCTGGTGACTGTTTATATTTAGTAGTGACTCTTCGGTGGCGGGTTGCTCTTCGGTGGGGAACAGAATACTTAATAGAGGTTGATGCTTTCGGGGTGTTTTAATTTCATTGTTGGCGGCGGTTTTTGGTGGTGATTTATCTGGTGTTGGTTTCTGTGTTCTTTGTTGGTTTAATCCTGTTGCATGCGCTAATGTATAATTTGTACTTATCTGATGAGGTGGCGGTTTGTAATTTCTATTATAATTATTCTGAGTGTAGCCATTATTTGTGTTTAATCGATCACGGCCATCATAATAATTTCTTTGATAGGTTTGCTGTGGATAATGGTTTGTTTGGCGATTTTGAAAACTTCTATCATTCCAATTATTATTGTGTTTATGATCATTGCAGCGTTCAAATTGAGGAGTAGGTCGTGAGCAATCACATGGTACTGATTCATAGGCTTGGCTGGTGTACTGATTAATTTTTGAATTAGGTTGATTCTGTGCATACATTTGATCTGACCGGTGATTTTATATTGCTATCATAGATTGTATATTGTGTAAATAATCTATCAGCTGTTTGCAACTAGTTATTGGCTGTGTAGCCAATGCTGTTCTGACTTGGAAAGGTAGCTTTTTTACGATTATATTTGCTAAAACTGAATCACACATTGGCTCATCTAGTTGAGCATTTTTCAGTTTAAGGGTATTAACAAAATTGATGCATGTGTTGTCTGTCCTAGAATTATATTCGCTAGCAATGATATTGGCGAGTGCATCCATTTGTCTATTTTTACTCCAATATTGTTCCAGGAAAGCTGCACTGAATTCGTCCAACGTCCTGAATTTGTGATTATTGATCTGGAAGAACATCAGAGGTTCACCGCTTAACAAGCTGGATAATCGAAGACGCCAAAAATTCCAAGAGGTGGGTGTTAAGGATTGTACTAGTTTTATCTGATCTATAAATTCTTTAGGTTGGTGATAGCGGTCTGTATTGTCAAAACGGCCTAATTCATTGAAACTGTGCAGTGAATCAAACGTTGCTATGGGAATAGGCTCTATATTCTCGTGCGGAAATTGATGTAATTGATTCTCGAGTTGTACTAACTTCTCTTGGGTCTGTTCCCAATGACTAGTAGCTTCCGTTTCATTTTCTACTACTTCGGCATTTAATTCAGACAAAAATAATTGCTGTTCTCCAACGGCTGTCTCCAATGAATTAAGTGGTACTTAATTGATATCAGAATTTATGTGAGCTATTTGTGTAGATTTACTATTCTGTTGTTTATTTATGGCGGTAGAAGCTAGTATTGTGTCCGCAGTTTCCTTACCCATCCTTACCGACGCATCCTTCAATGACTGCCGCATGTCCCTCATTTCCGCCTTTTAATCCTTCATTACTGTGGTCATTGTTTTTTCTAAACTATTAGAAAATGACTTGATCATCCCCTCTACTATAACCCTCCTTATTGTTTCTTGGGAGACGTTTTATGATTTATTACTGTTCACAGGATTCTTGGCGGTGATTGAAGATATCTGGGCATTGGACTCCATCGCGCCCCCCTCAGCATCGATCACCGCTACTATCGCCATCTGCAGTGTGTCTGCTACCTCACTTTGCGCGGACAAAGAGAAACTCATATTTTAAAAATGGATTAAGTGTCAAGTGTTTGTAAAAAAGTGAAAGTTTTGGTTAACAAAATATTTAGTAAGGACACAAATGAGGATAGGCCTATGGACATTACAAGCCAGGTAACCTATTTATTACTTAAGCTTTTATAATGTAATAATACTATTCATTGATTTCTGACTAGCTTACAGACTGTGACTTATACTCCAACCGGCTTATACATAATATATTTATGACTAGAAAGTAATAGCAGTTTAGGCCCATAAAATATAATATCTCTTTCTATAAAAATATATTTTCTACAATAACAATAATATAAAATTTTCTTTAAAACATGTATTTTCTCCTCATTTAAAGCTATTGATTCCCCAAAAAGTAATACAAAAATTAACCTGCCTGTTTTCCTCAATACAAATATTGTTCTATTATCTATCCACGACAAATTTCAATATGACTAGACTTGTCTTCAGTTATTATCCTCCATATAGGTCTGACTTAATTTCAAATAATTATTTAATGAGCTCAGCTCTCATCATCAGTCCAATGTTGGTACGCCAAATTATGTCACGTTATTTTTTATATTTAAATAACGATTAGCCTCCTGCTTGGCATCAGTCGGTAGAGCATGAAATATTTTAATAATTATAATAATCAAGGTCGTGGTTTTTTATAGGATACAGTCTCATAAAAATCCTTATGGGCCCGGATATGAGCTTCCACTATAATTCTGATAATTCATTAAAAAATATATATATATGGTACTTATCCTATAGTATTGAGGAATAAAAATTAATCGCACACCATAAACAATTTGATACATATATTAACAAATATTGCAAAAAATAAATCAGAGCAAAAATATATAGAGCGATAAAAAAAATATATAATATAAAAATAGAATAATAATCGAAATCAATAAAATATCACAGGCTAAATACTATTCTCTAAATTCTACAGCACGAAACGTTACCATGTGCTTTCATTTTTATGATCATATGCATCCATTTGCATGTAGCTGTGATATCAGCTTGCTAATACTTGTCGACTTGGACAATTCCATTTAAAATAGATTTCTTAAAATCAGCTTGATAAATTGACAACCAATAATCCAAATATATATATTAAATTCTATGGTATCTAATAGATTTCTTTGTAATGAATATATATTTTATCTCAGGGTGCAAGATTCGGCACCTGACAGAATAAATAGAGCAATTCATCTAGTGAATCAGAGCTACAACAAACTATTGCAAATTATATTGCAGAAATTAATGATCATATGAATATTTATTAATAGCCTAGATTTTATACTTCTTTGATTTATAGGACTTCTGATATGTAGATTGACTCGTTACTTTCCAATAAAATACCTTTAATACTACATTTACTTGCGCAAGTATTTTTTACCAAATTTTTAATTTATAAGAAAACCCTTTCGACGAGCTAGCTTTGATTCTTATTTAATTTCGAAGCACTGAGGGCGCCCTATCACTATTTCAATATTTTTCACTCACGTGTCGAATTTTCTTATGAGCTGCTGATGTCGATCCAACTCCTGGTGGTCCTGGATTATTGTAGCCGGAGTCGTCTCTTCCAAGGGGTTACAAAATTATTTAAAAAATGAAAATGACTTTTGCTTTATAAGAGCATCACAAAGTCTTATAAGAATTTAGTAATTCAATTTAACTTAAATTATTACAAGATATAGCAAGGTATTACGCTCTATAATTTTTAGTGACCTCTCATGGTGGCATTTGGCAGGCGAGTGTCGTTCTCGTTTCTCAATTTTACAATTCTCATTTCCGATTTTCAAATTTGCATAAAATTTGAATATTCTAGTCCTCTGCCATTCAAGGCTCGAATAGACCGTGCCAAAATATTAAACTATGACTTATGTTATATTTATAATAATTTCATTGCCTTCGGGCCATATCCAAAACATAGACTATACAACAATTTTATACAAACTCTATTTATCTGTAGAAATATATACAAATATTTTTGAATCGGCTCACTATTGCCGCCTATCAATTGTCATTATGTGATTGGTGCATGCAAATTGTTACAGTATTCATGCGCTTGGTAACCTCCTAAAACATTTAATACATTTAAACCATCCTTAATACATTTAATTATTTTTATTGGGTTTTTAAATATGCTCTCTACATGCTAATTAATTTTTTATATGTTATTATTTGTTTCATGCATCATAATAATTAGCCACGTGAGACCTTTAGTTCCTCAAATTGCATACTGTTTTGCCACAATAAATTTCTGCCAAGGTGTTTGGTCAGATTCTACGTTGTATGGCTCGGTCGATCGTTAGGTCGCCGATCACTAAATGTTTATGCCTAACCTCAATTTTCAATATTTTATATAATAATATATATTAGCAAAAAATTATTTCAATTCCTCTTAGGCTGTTGTACAGTTTAGCCAGGACGTCTGATATTATCTAATCTTTATGTTATCTCTTTGGCGATATTAGCCAATTACTTCACTTAGACCTATAAATATTTCAGCTAGGGATTTTTATTTATCTATCCAAATTACAATATGTTACATCTGATAAAGGAGAAATTATAAATTATTTCCTATCATAAGAATTCAGTCACAAAATTGGAAATCTTGAACCTGTCTTACAATTGATCAACATGTAGCACAACTGCCAAAAGTACGACTAATCAGCAAAAAATTTGCAATACCTATCCAATTGAAAATTCCAATTCCATTCCAATAGAGATCCTACTCCTCCATTCATAGCCTGGTTGGTGGTTAGTAGATGGTGCTGAACAAAGCCACATAAATTTCATGCTCATTTTCTCTCATTTCTCTCCATGTCTTAGTTAATGAATCGATCAATCACTCTCACAGTGTAAAAGTCATATTCTTTCAGGAAGACTTTTATAATAATTATTCACTATGTAGAATGTATCGTCCTTGCATAATTGAGTGTATAGCAATGCAAAACGCTTGATAAGACCTCGCATGTCAGTCAATCAAACCAATAGTTCGCACACCCAGTTTCACGTTGTGAAGTATTGTCACGGTTATGAATAAATTATCTCAACTATCAGCTATCCCTGCGAAATCGGTCACCACTATCACTAATCTGTGATGAAGGTGAATCGTATAAATCAACATTATATCGACATTAGTTTCATTATCTTGCCTCCGTTCCAATGTTCAGCCTTGAATACACTGCGGCTTCCAAGTTCATTTGAATACGACTTGGCTGATAGCAGATGTGCGTGTTGGCGTGTGCAAAGAGTGAGATGTCGCTGCTAGAGGTCGCGATCTGCGGAGAGAGGTCGCTGCAGAGAGATAGGCGACTGAAGAAGGCATCGCGTCGGTGGGTTTCGCCGCTTTTGACAGCCGACAGTCCCAGACCTGTAATGGATGCATGTGTCTCTCGAAGGCCGCTTGTCCTGTCTAGTTACCCAGCACGACTGCAGAGCTCCATGTCGTACCCACCTAATTGCCCCCTTCTCAATGTAAATGTCAATTTACAATGTCCGCTAAGATATCTGACCAGCGAGCATACATCTTCCAGTTAATACATTGTATCTTCGACATTTATCCTGCCTACACGATATCGCATGGAGATTTATGTATCGTGTTCAACGGAATCTTGATCATGCATAAGAAGGCAGGCAATACAGTGTATCAACAATGGTCGGGTCATGCAATGCTTTCCTCTGTCAAATAAATCACCTAGTTGGAACACACCTATGAATGTATTCAGATCTGAGAAGGCATAATCAATCATGTTAAGACATGAAGTAAGTTTTGAAAAAAACTTGCTACAGAGTTTTGAATGAGCAAGACTGATAGTTGACAGAATCAGGACAGACATATCTACAAAAGTTATAGTATTTCTATCCTATAGGACAAGAGGATATCTGTTAATTTGAAAGCTTGTACAATGCAGCAAATATATCTGTATCTCTAGTAAATTGAGATACTTGAGACAGTGTTGAAGATCATTGTCATGAAGTAGTTAAATTATTTTTCTTAAAATTCAAGTTTAATTACTTTTCAATTAAATATATGACCTGAAAACTCTGACACCAAAACTGAGCCAGCTGGGTCATATACAATATTAATGAATACACTATTATTATTATTATTATTATTGATATCGGGGCACCGAGCTTCGCTCATTATTTTATTTATTGATGAACAGAAAACAATTCTCTAAAATGATCGTGTTTAAATTTAACAGCTGGCTATACGGCATCTTATGAATTTCGGGGATGCGATATTTTGATTTTTCACAAACTCACTCGCTCACTCACGTTACGTTTTACTATCCACAGCTGTTTCAGCCAAGGATGAATCATCCTTTTAATGTCGTTCAGCGAGTTCTCCCAAGGATGAGACCTAGTGCAATCGAATCTTTATCATAAACCTACTATGTTCCAAATTTCGTGAAAATCGTTAGAGCCGTTTTCGAGATCCGTTAAACATAAATAACCAGATATAAAAATAGCCAGATATAAAAATAACCAGATATATAAATACAGAAATTGCTCTCTTGATATAATAGGATTATTCGAAGAGTATCTCTATTTTTCTCCAGCTGGAATATTTTTCTCTTCTAACTTATGCTTTTCTTGTTAAATAAATTAATGTTCATTCCCAAGATAACTCAACTTTTATACAGAGGAATTGGGTGTCCTATAATTCAAGGTATTTCAGCTTGAGAGCTTGATGTGCATAGGATGAGGAACTAGAGCTTGCATGATTGTGTATACTCACCTGATAAATGAGCTATCACCAGAAATTCTTTTCCAAGAATGTTGTGAATAAACGCATCAAACTACCAACTATCGCCCTAAAGAAATGCCAGCTATTGTATTGTGATTCACGTGTACTTTTTCATTTGAATGAGGGTCGCATACAATAGAAGTCCTTATACTTTTGAGAAGACTTGACTAACCAAGAGAAACACGAGGCTTTGTGCGTTGGCAGCTGTCACTGGCAAGACAGGTCATTGTGCTACTACACTGGGCTAATCCTCTTTTTTGAAGCTATTCTAGAAGGAGTTTCCTCACACGTCTGATTGCGAAAAAAGGTGGAATAATCATAATCGATGATGAAAAAGTTAGCTTTTGCCGCTAGCTGGTCATAATGAATTGAAATAAAAGTTATTAGCTTTTACATAAAAAAGACATTAAAGCTTTGTTATCATTTGCTATCTACTATAATAGCAAAAAATGAGATTTATAATTTGCTAAGACGATTGGTCTTTCTTTCAAGAGATTTGAATGATCAATCTGAGATTAGTCTTATATATTGTAGTTTTACAGAATATTAAAAAAGCATACAGCTACTGATTTTGTTGCAGAGCTCGAACTGTTTCAAAAACGATTTTTGTTTTCACTTATCTCAGAATAGCTCTTGAAACCTAATAGCACAGATAATATTGCAATATTTTTCACCTGTGCTCAACTTTATTCAGCTGATCGAATACCTATTAGGTGTGTTAGGCCTATTTATGGTTGGACATACCTCTTTTCTATTATCTTGATATCTTCTCCTTGGAATTAATACCTACTTTATTTCATACTATTTTTCTAGAAAATCACTTCATTTCAGTAACTCCTCGTCAAGCCCTCGTAAATCCCTCGATTTCTTGACTAGGCCGTTACCCTAGAGGCATAATAAAGGTAGGCGCACACAGATCGTCATCGGACGGACGGCACGCATCGGACGGATCGGATTATTAGATTTGATGCATTGTTTTCAATGGAGTGCGCATACTTATATGGATGCGGATAGGTATGCGCACTCCAATTGAAAGCAATGCATCAAATCTAATAATCCGATCCGTCTGATGCGTGCCGTCCGTCGGATGACGATCTACGCACACAGACCTTAAGAGGCTTAAAAGATAAAATAATTACATGATATTTAAAATCATTGTAACATGTATTCTATCATGTATTTCTCTTAGTTTCAGGTTTCCTTCTCGGACCAATTGAGGGATCGCCGAATAATCATTGCAAGCTTATAATTGGCCAGTTAAGGTTGAATGAGTCTGACTTCAATACAAGCATAAACGCATGTTATTGGGGCGAAAGAAATCGGTGTTGAAGGCGTTCAGCTGGGCGGAACACGTCGGACGTGGATGATGTGAAGGAGGAGATAAGGAGAATGTTGCTGGTGCAGGCAGCGGGGATGAAGCGGTCAGCGGCCAGCGGCTGATGTAAACGAGCCTTATTTAGTTGGCAGTGAGGCAGCAAGCACCGCACCACCTGCCGCGAGAAACACAGGCGAGAATTACCGCGGACAAAGGGGCTCTGATTTACGGCCCTCTCCGGTCACGAATACCCACTTCGAATACTTTACTTCTGCCGAAACCTATACAAATCATTTTCTACAGCGCCGTTACCGTCCCGACCTGGCACTAAATTACAACAGAACCTCTTCTTGTTATTTTTTCATTTCGTTCTCTGCACTCTTGCCCTCACGGAGCCGTCACGATATTTATAGCGCTCGGCTCCTTACAACACGACGTTCTGTCTCATCGAGCCTGGAAATAAATTGATTAACATTTCAATAAAAGGCTCCCGTCCTCCCGGCTGCCGGCAATTTATCACATTGCGTGGCCGCGTCGCTGATAAATTGTGATAATTAATCTATCATAGCCGGCCGACACGTTCCAGCGAGAACCAACAACAAATCTCATCGAACGCTTGAAATGTCAAATGATATTTCATACCTGTCAGTAAGAGTGACTATTACAATGACACAAAAAATAAAATTATGAGCCGAATTTTGTATGCCTGCAGCCTTGTATCAAAAAGCATGAATGACTTATTGATGGGAATGTTACTAAAAAATAGAGGTGAAATTACTAGTAGGCTACACTATCAACATCCTGGTTGGTCGGTTGAAGCCTGAACCGTTTAGGCGCACAGTCTTGTTTTAGTTCAAGCTGTGCCTTTGATTATGGATTCGTTTGTAGGAACAATGAGGATTGGAAGATCTTCCTATCATGTTTGGATCAAACCTCATAAATATACATCAAAATAACGAAAATTATTGAATCTTCAATATTGTCTAAATCTAGAGATACAACATGAATGCATAATAACCACTAAATTAAAGCTTACGTTTTGTATTTCAGTGACAACATTTTATTGTTACTTTGAATATTCCTGCATGTCATTTCACACAGGTTCATCATTTTCCAATCTAAGATCCTTATATAGGAATTGAATTTTAGAATTTGGAGTTCAATGTTCAAGATATAGTACCCAGTGCTTCAGTGAATGATGAAATTTTCCAAATTTAAATTCATTCTGTATTGTATGGTTTCAAAAATTCACATAAATGAGTAGAAATTCTTGGAAGCGAAACAAAACTATACAACTCACTTTTATGGAATAAGTCCAAACTATTTCCCCTGCAGATTGCTAATAATCATTATTCAAAGAACAAAAATTGATAACAGGAAAAAAGCTGTCACAAAGAATTGTAATAAAACCATATTATTCATCACAATGACGCCAAAGCTCTTATAAATCATTTCAAGAAAAATTCAGTAACGTAGAAACAATAATTATTGTGAGTGTTTCAAAGGAAACAATTTTTCATGCTGTGAAATTTGAATTACTTTTTCTATTGGAGTAAGTTTGGTGGCGTTTCTAGTTCACCCATAAATTATTCTAGCACGCAAACTAGATTGAATAAGTCACGTAGTAAATAGCAACTTGGTAATTTAGCCCAATTCAATTGAACTTCACTCACAAAGAACGAAATTTATGACTGTGAGTCAATGAGTTTCAAATGACACTTTGAAATGAAGAATAATTGCTTTCAGTTTTGTTTTCTTGGTTGTTATCAACACTACTTTATAGCGCATCACGTTCAAGAAGATAAATAAAAATAAAGTCATGCATTATAGATTATTGGTTTATTGAGTTTGAGTATCGAAACTATATAAAATAATAATTAAATGAATATATAAAAGAGACATGCTCGAAAATAGCTCTCAATTTTTTATAAGTACCTGATCAACTTCAATAAGAAATTTAAATGAACCTGAATGAAAACTATTATCCAATGTTGATGGGTTTAGCTACATATAGCTTCAGCTCACCACTGATCCTCGATCAGTCCCCCCCCCCTCATACTGATTTCTCGTCATCGGAAGTATGGATTTTTCTTCAACTCAGTTTTATGGTATTGAATGCACCAAAAGTTCTCAATCCTGTATAATTGAGGACGGTATTATGCTCTCAAAATTTGGTTTCAATATGTTCCACATCGGCATACAATGATTTAAAACGCCTAATCCCAATTCAAATAAAATAACAAAACAATGTTCACATT
This sequence comes from Nilaparvata lugens, assembly GCF_014356525.2. NCBI lineage: Eukaryota > Metazoa > Arthropoda > Insecta > Hemiptera > Delphacidae > Nilaparvata > Nilaparvata lugens. The sequence goes on along the minus strand of NC_052504.1, from coordinate 70,524,826 downwards.
TCATATCGTTTGTATGGGAGGTTTCGTCCACTATTTGGGAAAGAGCATTTCAAATAGTGTTGTGGAAGAGATTCTAATTGACAGTTGTGCTCAAACGTGTCTGACAGTGTTTGAGATCAACACTGGCAGCAGCAATAATATTTACATTGAAGAGACATTCAATGGCGGCTGCACGGTCCACTGTAAACAGAGGCGTCGCTTTCGATAGTCGTGAACGAGAGTCGATTGTGAACCACGGCAAATGTTTGGTCCGGAAAAATAAACAGGCCAACGCGATAGTGCTACCGTTGCGGTGGCGGCAGTAGTTTGGCGATTGGTGTCGGGCGGAGCTCTCTCTTGTTCTGAGCGATTCCTGTACTTGTGGACCACCGTTCATTGCCCGGACCATGACATTACATTGTAATGTTACATTTGTACAGCACGCGACCCTCTCCTCTATGTTCTGCTCTGCTCTCTGCTCCTTGCTCCTCACCATCTGCCTGCAGCCGAGCTCGTGCAATTGTTCAAGTAATTGATTGCATCCCAACCGCTCAATCACCCCACATCAATCTCCTCAAATGTGGGAAACGGTCGAATTTATGTTTGTGAGATTGGTAGTGACTCAACCTCGATACACTTCATTCGTGAGATATGATTTTTCACAATTTTCAACTATACAATCAATTTTCAACTATAATATAGGTAATTTGATTTCATTAACATTGTTTTGAGCTGATGCTAGCTAGATAGAAAAAGTCTGCTAGCAGCGGTGCCAGCTAGTATGATAAACAATTTTTGTTTGTTTTTTTTTTATCATTCTGTGTATTGCGTGATAGCTGCTCTGAAAAGGAAGATTATTATTTTTGAAATATGGACAGGAATACTTCAAATTACCAATAAACCTATAACAAACAATGAATGAGAAATGCATTATCTTCAGTTGTGTGGCTCAGATGATCTTCAAGGCTGAATCAGGAAGTGGAAAGTGCAGCAGCCTTTGAAATAAAGTTTTTTAGATGAATATTTTAGAAATATTCTCATTCAATGAGACTAGCTATTTCTCCAATAACTCAGATGTCTAGTATCAGTTGCATGATATTCATCAAAATCATTAATAAAATGTTTTTCTTCTTTCTTCTGTAACATGTCTAATCATTCTCCATTCCTCACACATTGTTGAAATTACGTTAGACCTTCTGAATTGTTTGATTTACGTTTATCAATTATGAAAGTATAGAAAATTAGAAATTTTCAATTGTCTGTCAATTTTTATGGATTATTCTTATGTATCAATACTATTTCTATAACGTTGCTTTCTAGTATGAAATGACATAACATTATTATCTTGTCAAATCCTTACGAGTTTCGTTTTTTCTTCTGAGTTGAGCTACTCAATATTATTGATCCGATCAAATGTGTAACGTGATGGTAGATGATCAAAGTTTGATTACCATAGAAGACAATTATTCAGATCAGACTGGCTGGCAGAAATTCAGCTCTGTATTTTGGAATAGCAGTTATTGAGTGGGCCGGTTCAGTTGTTATTCGTATTGTGTGTGATGAGAGATGCATCACGTGGAGCAGTGCAGGGCAGAGAATCGGCCAGTGAAGCGTTCCCCTTTGTAGCCTGGCTGTCGTTTGTTTCAATCAGGTTAATTGTATTGACGTTCACTCTGGGTGAGCCACTCTTCCCATCCAAACCGTTCTCCCCCTCCCCCGCCGCACCCATCAACCATCACACGAAATAGCTCTCAACCGACGCCACCACGTTAAATTATGCCGGCAGGCAACTCTATCTCCCTGTAATCAGCCGACAACCTTTGATTCACAGCGCCATAATTTCTGTCAAATTGAAATTACTGTCGTATCATCCTATTTTATATGGCAGCTAATGGTGTACTACTCTCTGTTCCAATGTAATAACTTGTTAGGCTCGTCATCACGAAAAATTTGATTGGCAGCTTGATGAAACTGAATTTGGTGTATGTGTGCGTGTGCGCGAGTGCATACATATCTGTGATGTGTAAATGAGGGTTGAACCCCAATTTGGATTGAGAGACAGAGAGGACGTCGTGTGTGTGTGTGTGTGTGTGTGTGTGTGTGTGTGTGTGTGTGTGTGTGTGTGTGTGTGTGTGTGTGTGTGTGTGTGTGTGTGTGTATATGAGTGTATGTGCGTCTGTGTACACGATATCTCGTCTCCCAATCAACGGAATGACTTAAAATTTGGAACTTAAGGTCCTTACTCTATAAGTATCCGAAACGAACATTTTCAAATACAATTCAAGATGGCGGCTAAAATGGCGGAAATATTGTCAAATACACGGGTTTTCGCGATATTCTCGAAAACGGCTCCAACGATTTTGATCAAATTTATACCTATAATAGGCATTGATAGGCTCTATCAACTGCCACAAGTCCCATATCTGTGAACATTTCAGGAGCTCCGCCCCATCTATGCAAAGTTTGATTTTAGATTCCCAATTATCAGTCTTCAGACACAATTTAAACAAAAAATTTCAAGTGGAAAGGATTGAGCATGAAAATCTCTACAATTAATATTCAGTAACATTTTCACCTAAAAATGGAAATAAGCTGGAAATTCGAAAAAATTTGATTAATCAACTGCAAACTGTTGGCAACTGAATTCTTTTAAATCATTCACTATGAAGAGATAGCAGACCTCGTGTGTCTCCAGCGTTATAGTCCTGTCACCAGCAGGCTCAGATCTTAGAATAGTAGACTTGAGATGCGTGTGAACACTAGCGTCAGGTGATCAATTTTCATAACGGCAAGGAAAGTTGTATGAGTGTGCCACACCAGATTTCTCTATTTTCTTTCTAATATACTGGAAAAAAATTCAAATAATAAAGCCGCGGTACGAACGACGTCCAAACTTGGGTCGTAGAACTCGAAATGCTGTAAATTTAGAATATGCACGGGAAAATCAGCAGCAAGGAGATATACCATTCAATTTCCCAGCAAGCTGCATTCAACTATATCTAAAAATACAAACTGCTGCACAACTAATCAAGCACATAGGAAGTCCAAATTGAGATACAAATGTAAATACTGATTGTTGGATAATTTTCATAAAAATATTATAGTGCATCAGATAAAGCTAAGGCTAAGAACACCTGAGGAGGCGCGGCTTAGTGATACAAAGTGTTGCTTTTATGGAGATTGCCTTATCACATCGTTCCACGCCATGCCCGATTCAGTGTGTGTGAATTCTTCCATTCAAACGAATAAGCAAAAAGCACCTGGATGCAAAAAGCACCTGGATGCAAAATGCCGCATCGCGCTTCCTCAAGTGTGCATCCAGCTAAAGTTTGTCATGAGATGCATTAACTATTTGGCGGTACGAAGATCGTCGGGCCAGCTAGTATTATAATACAAATCGTAACAGAACATCAAGAAAGGCAGGTATTATAATAAACGAACGGATTATACACTATGTTCTAGAAGTTATTACAAAATTATCATTTCATACAATAAATATCTTGAAATAAATTCTAGCTTCATTCCATGAAGAATGTGAATTGATGTTTAATTATAGTAAATCCTGTAAAGGTTTGAGTATGAAGATTGAATATAGACGGGCGAAGGTTGTGTAAATGTGTATTCAAAAAATATTATGCTTATTTCTATTGATATGTATATGATTTTCGTAGAAAGACCTGTCGTAGCGTTGGAACCCCAAACTCGACGAACAAACTCCTGCCAGCAAACAGATTAAAAAGATTAGATCCGTGATATGATAGTCAATTCTTTACCACATCTATAGGAAAAATGATGCAAACACCAGTTTTACAACAGTCAATATGCATTTATATTCGTTATAGTTTGAAATGTGATTCTATTTGATGGAGAAGTAGTTAATCTGGAAGAATACATACTATCAATATGTTAATCATAATATATACATCAGGAAGAAAATTTATTATAGTTTCGTGATAATAGAAAGATTTAATATTTTGTATCTATATGGAATTTATTCTACCAAATATTTTTTCCAGGAGATTCTGATTGAAAAAATATTACAATGTTAGACTATTCATGGAGAATTGTTCACGAATTATTCACAAAAATGCTATTCCGTTAATCATGAATAAATCAGCAAGAAAATTTAGTAGAATCTCGTAATAATAGAAAAAATTAAATATTTTGAAACTATTGAATTTATTCTACCAAACATTTTTTCCAGAAGATTTTGTTTAGAAAAATGTTTTGAAAAATGATGGTTGTAGTTTTAATAATTTGCAATAAATAATCAAACTCCAGTAGTGTAAAACATGAGTAGTCATATGTTATGGTTTCTGAAGAAGAAAGCTCGAATGATCGGCAAAGCGGATGTTTACGCCTATATGTTGAGAAAAGGTATTGTGCAAGTCCACAGTGATCCGTTCACAAAAGAGATAGCTTTTCGAGTTGTTCAACAGTTGTTCTCTGAGATTATCCAGAGTAAGCCTGGCAGTGTGAAGTGGAGCTTCAGCTACAAGACAAAGGACGATCACAGGGGTGGATAGGAGCACACCAAGAATGACACAAGACATAAAAGAAAGACACTTGACTGGGTTCAGAGCATATTGGTCCGGGAAGCCTATTAGATAGGGCGAGCAACGGTGGGGCCTTTTTTGAAAAACTAATTTCCTTTTCAAGTAGTAGCAAGTCTTCCCCTCAAGCTATGTAATTGGCAGTGACCATTTTTATTTTTTACGCCGTAGTGAATCTGAAACGTTCCCACCTGATCCTCTTTATAAATCCATAATGAGAGGCTGTCAGAGGGCGGGCGGCCTGTCAGATTACGGACGTCTCTTTGCGGGTAATGGATGGTGGCAGCGGGGTGGAAATCCCTCTTACCAACACACACCCTCCTTCCAACAGAGAGCGCCAACACACCACTAGCATCTGCCTGACAAGGACAGCAATCTCTTTCCCTTCCCTTCCAATCCGTCAGTTCGCGAGCCTTCATTTTCAACTCGACGTTTTATACAGATTACCTGTCGTCTCCAATTGTTTGACAATAATGCGAAACAGAAATAATGCGAGTGCTAACTCAATATTTTTCAAAATACAATTTGCCCAGCCCTCACTGCTTCTCAACCCCAGCAATTCAGCCGTCAGCTCGTCACCGTCAAATGACATGTAACGACATCGTCTATGGAACGATCACTTCGATTAGGCTTGATTTGTCGTTATTGATTTGCTCGAATCAAGCGATAATAATGGATTCAATCTACAATGTATTTGACACTTGGAAAACTTGGCTTGCTGTTTTGTTTTTGACTCATGATTGACAGCAAGTATTTTGAACAGAAATTGAAAATGAATTCCTATATGCTGCACTTTTTGAAAATGTTAGAGCTGAGATTCAATTATAATAATATAAGTTTATGGTTGATTCTACCATTGGAAAATGAAATCTTTACATTTGCAAATCTTCTTGTATTCTTCGAATCTATCTATATATATATATAAGGAGATTGAACATGAATCGCTCACTCAGTCTTTTGACTTTTGCTCAGATATATCTCACAGATTTGCTTCAAGAAGCAGGGTGTTTGCATTATTCATAGTAATTGTTGCATAAACCAGTCTACCAGGTCTAACCAGTCTACTGGTTGACTGCTGGATGATCAAATGTTATTGCTACGTATAGTATCGACCAAGGGATATTCTTCAAATTCCTCGACTGTATACTATATTTCCATGAAAAAGCTTGATCTTGATTTTTGTAATTGAAGATTATTCTGAACCCTTTAAGTTTTATTCAATTCTTATGAAATAATAATGATATGTTATGAAGGGAATCTTTTAAAAATAAATATCACTCGGTAAAAAGAAAACTCTTGCAATATATTCTATTTAAATAATAGGAGATTCTTCCACGATAATAGAAATAAAAATTATGTTGTTCCTAACAATTTTGAAATATATTGCAAGAAATTGTCTCTTCACCATGTAATATTCAATCCTAGAAGATTTCAGATTGAAAATAGATGAATTTCAATACTGATACAACTAGTGTGTACATGGCAGGGAAACAAGTCTGCTGCGCTGTGAAAACATTGCTCCTCCTCTGCCGACAGTTTCGGTAGGATTCTGCTAAGCTCTGTCCATTACACCGCAAAATGCTGAGGGATCGAGTTAATCCGAAATGAGTTGAAGCTTTTAAGTGCATGTCAAGAATATCACCGTGAAAGTTCAGACAATGGGCATTCGTAGAGCAGCCACCCAGATGGTATTTGGAGCACTTCAACCGGAATAGAAACGACGTCGGCTTCTTCAGTGGCTTCCTCTTGACAAAGAGCCAAAATGGTGCGGCTGCTCCTTGATAGGCTGCTACCTACTACCACAGGTTCGAGTCTCACTTGTCTGTGCTACACACACAACACTCCATCAGAACATCAGCGATTACTGGCCTGCACAATGACAGCACTGTCAGCATTTATTGAGAAGGGATTATTCATGAGAAATGCTGACAGTTTTTAAGTGAATCTCACTATGGGAAGGCCTCTGCCTACCTTTGGGTCTCTGCTGTGTTCTCACCTCAACCCGGAATGACACGGCGCGCAGCTTTGTTGTTGTTTGCTCCTAATCACAGGCCCTGCTCTGTCTGTCAGTCATTCTGATGCGCGCTGTGGCAGCCGAAAACGGTTCAACTGCTGTCTGGTTCAATGACATTATACTAGGTTATTAATTATTATGTTAGCGCATGATTGTTGCGTAGAAACTGAAAATGCTCAAGACAAAGATAATTTTGCGATTAATGATGACCTGAACTATTTACAGCACTATATCTTCTCTTCAAATGGATTTTGCTGGATCTATGAATTTATAGAATGATGAATCTTATCTCTACTCCTCAAATTGGAAGAAAACTATTGGAAGAATGCTATGTGGCATTCCTCCTTCAACTTGAAAGATACACTTGAAATGAGACTATCATTCCACATTGAAATAAATAGGTAGCATTTTCAGAATCATTTTTGCTTCACATTTTCACATATCCGATGTAGGAATAAGATATAATCTCTACCATATCTGGTTGGACGTATCATAATGATAGCTAATTAAAGTAAAGCATTCCATACAGATTGATGTACAGCAACTTAGTCTATATATGTATTAATATTGTGAATAATGCAATTTAGCTTCTTGTTCAAGTCTATCTCCAGCATAAAGGGATGATGTAACACAGGCGTGTTCACCCTCCACAAGACCATAGACGCACACCACTAATCTAAATTTATAAAGATTTATTGATTCTGAGCCCCCCTCCCCAAAAAAATAATAAACCGCTCTATGATGCAGTATTTATAATGTATGTCCACAATGATTTTTGCTGCCAATCCTTAGTGTCCGAAAAACTCATTTGATGGTAGCAGTAGAGAACGATCAGTCAGCTTGTTCAATAATATTGAAGTGACAGCAGCTAAGCTTCTGTGAGCGATTGAGAGTGTGTGGGAACACAAATAATAATGCAGATGGCTACCGACCTGTCATAAGCGGCATAGAAGGATTGTGTTTGAACAGAGAGCAGAAGCAGAAGCTGATTTGTATTGAGTTGGAGTTCGTTTGAGTTTCTTCGACGACTGTCGATCCTCTTGTCCTTTGTGTGGGCTCCATTCAATGCAAATAGGACTCCTTGTAAGGACTAAATGTAGGCTAGTTATTGTGACTACTTGGCCCTGCCGGCCTTCGTCCTTCGTGTGTGGTCTTCCCCACTTGGACAACCTTTATCGAGGACCCTTAGCAGCCACTGCACCACCCCCCCCCCTCCCACAACTTCCACCAACCACCTCTGCACCAACAAAGACCATCAAGCTTTCTGTGAAGAAGCTGCAAAGCCTCCACTTGCATTCCCATTCCACTTGTGTATTATAATTTCATTCACTTCGTGTTTGTGGGCATCTTGCCTTGATCTCTGTCACACACAAGTATTGGTGTACATAAACGTGAAGGTGTTGGAAATTCAACAGCCAATGCAAGTCACGACATGTACCATAGAACATTATTAATCAGGAAGCATCAGTCACTTTGAAGTGAAAGCAGGAAATCGAATTAAATTATTTTTAACAAGTTTATTCATACACAAAATATACTTTATTAACAATTAAGACAACTTCACCGTCAACCAATTGGAAGTTCTGACTGATGAAGTTCTGAAATGATGAGTGAAGTACCTCAAAGTTTTCACCAAAGAGAAACTGATATGATCCAACATCGTCACATGATTGCTTTCATATTCTTGAATATACAATCAATGTATCTAGAATATATTTTTATCTATCTTTTTCTATTTAGAATGTATATATTCCACATTCCCAGGCTGCTATCTCACTGAACTGTAGATAGAAAATGTGTTAGCATTGAATTTCAACTTTTTGACTGAAAAACGATCATCCTCGAAAACTGAGGTTTTGGAAAAACTGTTAAATCAAGATAAGTTTCGTTAATGAAACTCAAGATCTTAAATGATTAACCACAGAACATCACATTTGCTACCATTCTCCAACAAAACCCAAACTATGTGAGTCGATGCTAGCACGAGTTATGGACCTGAGTGTTGGCTATGAAAGTAATGATTGATTGATGATGAAAATCATCATCAAAAGGAGACATAATGCTTAGAGGATTCTTTGTTCAATAATTCATTTAATTTAATCAAGATTAAATTATATAACATCGATACAGGTAAATGATTAATAAAAAATATGATAATCATTCCATAATAATGACTTATTGAATAGAACCTAGTAATCTTGTAAAGTGATAAAAGCTTAATTGACTTTTCAAAAACTTCATAGGCAGAAATAATGTTGGATAACAAACAATAAGCCGTTCCTGAAGTTGAAGTACTGTGATAAAAACGAGTAGGTAAATAACGTTTGGACAGTGATTGACGGGATCGTTCAATCATTCAACATGACATGACATTCTATTGATAAGTCTTGCTAGTTCTCTCCAGTTCTATTTTCATGGACTACTTCAGCCGATCAACTAAACGCTATAATTTAAGTGATCCCCTAAATATGATTTTACAGCACTGCAGTGAAATGATTTTATAATCAATTTTGCAACAAATAAAAATGTAATCGGCATACATCATGGCATTAGCATGAACATCCGAACATTCAAATGATCAATCAATAATTAGAATAGCCTGATAATTGAAAAAAATAAATGTGGACTATTAAAACATTGAAGTATTCTTGACTAGGAACGTTTCAAATTTGTCCAATTTTGTATTGTGTAGGCTGTTCGGTGCAGGATCTCACCTCTTATAAAAAAATCCCCATTGAAAAACATGAATCGAATAGACGGTAGTTGAATCTTTGAATGATGATTTTATGGCCATGATGAATTAAATATGAGATGAGTTTTTTTTTCTAAGACCATCCCTGTGTGATCATAGCAAGAATTATTATCAAATGATCGTTAAATTGAGAATTTTTATGAAAAGACGTGTCAATAAGCCTCTTATTACAATTCTCCTTGAAACCAAGATTCTATATAATCATGCAAGAGTGAATAATGTTCATTCTTTAAGAGTATTATTGTTCTGAGAGAAAATATTCCAATATGAGATAAGAAAGAGATATAGATTAGATACTGAATTGGAGTTTACTCGAAGGAGAATGTAAGGTTCCATCCAGGCTGTACACAGAAAAACCACTCCAAGACACACTCTCGTGGTAATGGGATGCCTTGGATTGGAGAGTGGGAGAGATGAAAAACAAGGAACAAATCACACACACACACACACACACACACAACACACACACACACACACACACATATATATATATATATATATATATGAGATTAATAATTGACTTCAAGTTGGAACCGAGCCTATCTCGCCACCAAATAATGCAATATTCCACGTTTCAACTATGAGCGACAGGCAGTCAGCATAAAATCTATCAAAGCTCCAAGTCGAGTTTTGAATACGTCATCATGTTACTACGATAGTAAATTGTACGCTTTCTTAATGCTACATGATAGTACATTGGATTATTCCATAACATCTACGCTAATGGAAGTTTTGGATAAATTAAAAGAGATTAAAAGTTTGTTCGTTTGTTTACATCAGAGGATTCAGCACTAAAGTTTCATCAAAATCATTGAATTTTAGAATTAGGGATTTTGCCATTGTAGTTGATAAAATGCTCACTTGAGCGTTGAAGGCTGTTCCCCATTTGGATTTTTCTCGTGAGACTGAAAATTGATTGCGAAATCATATGTTCGGCAAAAATTTGCTAATTGTTATTTTTTATCATAGACCTAAATTATTTTATGATCAATTTGAAATAATGATATTCCTTACATCCACTGCACCTGTAATAATAATTTACACCACAGAATATAAATAATAAAGAAAATAATATTGGTATTGTAGAGTTGACTTACTATAATAATAAAATTATCATGATTGTTATGAATGACAGAATTGAATTATGGCCGTCTCTACTGAAGGCAACTATTTTTTCAGCTGATGAAAATGTGTGCATGCATGCATTATGAAAAATTATAATATGTAATGTATCCATTAAAACAATTTTTTTGATCAAAATTGAAATTTTATTTCAAATTATTGAACAAAAAATAGATTTTTTTTTAAATTAGCATCTTATCAAAATAGAATTATAATAAATTAGGTCATGAATAGAGTTGGCTATGCTATGGTTTTGCTAAATTTTATGTTTTTTTTATATCGTGGGAGTACTATAATGAAACAATACTACTCAAAGAATAAGAAGAATAATCTTATTGTGGTCGAACGAAATGGAAATGTTTATTTCAAATTCATTCCGTTTGCAAATCGGTTACAGATTGAATCAGTACAGGTAGACATTTAATTTAAAGGTGAGTGTATCAACTTATTAACTCATAATTCAAATTATAGTTGAAATTCATAGTTCAAATTCATAATTTAAATTCATGATTCAAATTCATAATTCAAATTTAAATCCATAATTCAAATTCATAACCCAAGTTCATAATAATTGAGAAAATGCATAGTACTAGGAATAATGAATAATATGGAAATATGTTATTGAGTTTTGTTTTTTAGTAATGCAATTACAATTACAATAATGTTGACTGTATAATGGCAAATGATCATAATGAGTAAAATATCATTAGTATGTTATTCATTTAGGAGACGCAAAGAAATTAAGAAGCCTGAGTAACTTAATTTTGCGTTGGAAAATTTGATAATATCGATATATGTTTTATTCATTTTCATTATCATTTCAGCAAACTTTAGAAATCCCAATGCAAATGAATTGTGATTATTCCTTCCAATCTCCTCTATTTATTTTAAACTTGTTACCAAATTCCGTTTCAACTTTTCATTGAATAGAAACGGTGTGAACAGTAATTTGCCTTTGACTTTAGCGGTAATGATGAGAGGAAGGGAAAAACTCATTTCTATCTTGATAAGTGACATTTCACAAAACGATCAAAAAATGTATTAAGTAAAGGTATTGATGTTGTGGATTTAAATTTTTTCTGCACCTCAACTATAATTATTGTTATACAATATTGTTGTAGATAATTTGAAATTGTTGAACATAATTTTGTTATAATAGTTCATACGATTTTTTTTAGCTGGCAAGAGTGGCAATACATACTAAAATTTTTCTCAAAAGAAAGTTGGTTATTCAATTTATAATTGGAATACAATTTTATGACTAATTAAAATGGTAGAAACAAAAATCGATTATTTAGTTTCAAACCATTTCAAAGATATCAACATTATACACATATATTATCACATATCAACATAGCAATAGATCAAGCAAAAATATGAGAAAGTATTTCTGATTTTATTTTGAAGAGTTTTGAAAATATGTTAGCCTACCATAAGTGTTTACTAACACTTAAATTTGTGGGTTAGCCTACCAAAGTTTGTTTTTCAAAATACGATGCTCAGTTCTATAAACCTCATCAATCATGATCATAATAGTGTTCTATTCAGCTCAAAATAAACGTAACACTTGCCAAATTACCAACAATGACTAAAGTGAAAGTACATTAAATGATTTAAGTAAATTAATAATATTTTCATTTATTGATCCGCTTTATTAATAATTCATGAGTTATTGATATATCTTTAGCCTGATGGCTTGAAAAAACTTTTTCTCATTGATCTTCAACGCTTTTTTTGACTTGAGCCTTGCGGGCGCACAGCACTTGGAATCGCATGATGGCGATGGCGACGATAGCATCCATTGAAACACATCTGAAAATTATCTCGCTTCCGTCATCGTCAAGCGATTTTCAGTGGTTTAGACTTTATCTGTATAAGGCTTTATCTGTATAATGATTCCTCGAGTTGATTAATCTCCTCATTTCAAGGTACGAGAAGGTGGAATGTTGAAATTGAGGAAACCTCAGTGTGTTTGGGCGCAGTGGGATGGAACAATGGAGGCTCCATTACCAAAGATACTGCGCAGCGATCTGGCGACTACACTATTACTGACGAGCGTCGAAAAGTCTTGGACTGCTACCTCAAAACATGCTTGCGAAGCCAAAAGGCAGAAGACGCATGGGGACGCCGAGGATAAGATGGTTGCCGGAATGAAGAAGCTAACAAAGCCTAACGACACCAACGATTGGGGATATTCCCTTGGTGAACCCGTGTTGTCTAGGCAACCATTGGTCAATCAAATACTTGAATACACAAGTAAGTAGAAATTTCTAGACACCAGTTCTCAGCCTTAAACCTTAGTTCTACTCTGGGCCTTAAACTCTTAGCATTGATCCACCTAAAGTATTGAATTTCAGCTCCATGAGAGATGGGCAAATTTCTGAAGATGAATTAGTGGTAATAGGCTTGTACCACTTGCGTGGATTATTTTCTATTTGAACTCATTCTATATTTCAAAAACTCTATTGAAATGAATTTTCATTAGGATCAAGAATGAGGAAGATAATTTTCCAACTCTCATTTCATTACCGATATGAAGTTTTATTGTTAGAAAAGTATGATTAGTTACGAACTGGTACGGTCTCGAGTTCCATCGAACACATCTCTCAACAAACTTGAGAGCACGCCAGCCAACAAATTATTCTTACATTAAAAATTTAATGACTGCTCATTGGTAGGAATAGGAATTAAAAGATTTAAATTAGGTTCTTCGATGTACAAGATGTACAAATATTATTTCAAGAAAAATTACTGAAATTGAACAATCTAGTGAAAACTAATCTTCTGAACTCAATATTGATTGTACTTGATTCTACTAATAAGTCACAATTATTTATTAATTTTTGATAGTTAATTTAACCCTTGATAGCTCATTCAAATGTTGAAATATTATTATATTAAAGCTTCATGATTGAATCCTGTGAGAAATTATTTTGTAGGATTCAATTCACTTCGCCTTCAAACTTCTGCAGATCATTGCATGATAATTATTCTGCTGATCTAGCAAATTGTTTTATTTATACTCGCTTGAACTGGAATAATGAAGAGTCATGCATTCGTCATTGGTGTGAACTATTTCATTACATTCAAAAACATACTCTCATACATGTCTTGAAGTAAGCCTCTTTTTACTTGAAAATATCGAGCGAGTATATTTTGTAGCACTCTACAATAATTATATCAATGGATAGTAATTAATAGCATAAAATAGTATACTGTAGTTCAAATGATGCACGAATTGCAACCTCCATAATTCTACATAATTCTCCACGATTCTCTATATGACGACATTAGCAACGAGAAACGCCAGTAATTCAAAAATAAAAATAATATAAATATTTCCGGATAATTGAATAACCTTGATATATTAATTTTTATTTCTTTATGTATTTCAGCTTTTGAAAATGGTGAGAGAAGATGACAGAACCATGCTTGTATGATTGAAGAGTCCGGAGTTGGCGACCTCAGCCAGCACGAGCCTTGCCATGGTCCACTAAATCGTAGAAGACTATGGTATCAACACTACAGATGGCCATGGCCCTGCCCAACTGCGTGACTGGAAGTGAGTACTTATAGGCTACTGATTCAATTCAATTAAAAGAGAGACTGCATGTTAGGCTAAGCCACCTCCGATAATATCAATCAATCAATTCATTTATTTCACAAACGAACATAATACAAAATAAGGGGGAAAAATATAAAAATGTGAAATAAAAGTGGAAAACCCTAGGCATAAGCCCGATTGAGGTGTAATACTCCTAATAAAACAAATAGAAATACTCAGAGGATAGCAAATAAGATATGAGATATACTCATATCTCAGATAATAACATTTGTTTTTGTGGCAAAATTCCATTCATCCCATGAAAAATTGAAAATTAGGTAAAGAAAAATAAAATGAAATTTCACTTGAAATGAAAGGATTTTATTGTAAATATCAAGAATGAAATATACCGGGTGTTCTGAAAAAAGGTGCCCATGAGTCAGGGCGCCCATTCCTCACATCAAAAGAAGAATTAACATAGGTCCGAAAATGCTTAGTTACCAAGTTAAACAGGGTGAAAGATTTCGTCTGAATCTCAGTTCCCCTGCTGAAACGAAGCCCTACGGGTATTTGTTGGCTGTTGATTAAGATGTATAATTTAGCGTACTTCATGTAAAATGAACTGGAAAATTGAATAAAATCGTTTCCAGACCTGTACCTACAGTAATTTTTAAGATATGTGACAAAATGCGCGAAACTTGGTTCCCGAAAAACAAGTTACTTTAAGGTTTGAAGCAGATTTACCATGTTAAATGTACAATAAACACAAAATATTTTTCACAGAACTTGTGAAAAATGTAATTTTGAAGAGAAAGATGTGAAATGAGTCTTCAATAGACAAACGCAACCTTTAAAAAAATACTCAATTACATACAAAACGTATGAAAAAATAGATGAAATCTGTTAAGCTCTCTTTATATATCAATATACAAAACGTGTTGGTACTAGCACTAGCAGCAGCAGGGCTAGAATTGTGACAAAAATTAAGACTAACGTTGCTACCGGTTCTCCAGCTGAAGACATTCTCAGAGGAGACATAGGCCTTCTCCTTCTGTTACGCTGTTAGTTATTACCCAGTTCTGCAAACAGTTATGTGCTTCAAGATCACTTCCCGGTAGTTTGAAACCTACCAGAAACTGTGGTCCACTGATCTTCCAACATTCCTTTCATTATACACCACAATCTAAGGCTCACTTGGGCATAACCGTAACTCATCGCAAAATGATAACAAGGGTGACCCAGTGACAGTAAAACTTGTATCCTCTAGATTACACTGATACTTCTGAATAGAAATTTTATATTATATGGCTCCCCCGAGATTCAGTCTTGAAGCCCCACCACTTCAATTCCAAAAGTCAAAATAACAGTATAATTCAACCTCAATAATGGTAAAGAGCTGTATAACCCAGGCTCCGCAATGGGTAAGAATGAAGAGTTACAAAAAACATATAATCTTCATCAAAGTGGAAAATGAAAAGCAAAAAAGAATTAATTGCGGCTGGGATCGATCTGGAGAGTCTGGAGACCTCTAGAGTCAGAGTTACGCACATTGGCACCGGACGAAGATTATTCCATTGGATTTTTCTGTTATGTGTAGGACCAATTGAATGGATTTATTTTCATCATTGAAATAAGAACTAACATTGATTTTAGTCTACCCTGAAAAATATAGTGGGGTTTCAACTATCTTCATTAAATTCGGAATAGTAATGCAAAATTTAAAGTTCAAAAGTTCAGATAAGATGATGCGTCATACAAAATCTTTCCTTTACTTATTCTAGATTCATTCTCATATCAAAAGAAGGGCTAAATAGAGTTTCTATTCAATTGTTTATTATTCACAGATACTGAAAATGAAGAATTGGGGATGCCGACAGAAGACGCTTGTGGAGGAATGTGGAGGGAGTTTGGGTTCGGACTTTTCTTGATTTTATTGTCTATTAATTTATGCTTCATATTTTACATTCATGTTGAGATGCTCCAATTAGAAAATCCTATACACCAGTTACACCTAATAAGACAACATGCGTGAGACTTTGAATTTAACCGCAACAGACTTTCCGTATGGAAAGCGTATTCCTATTCTAGTGAGCAATTTCTGTTTGTATGTCGGACGGATCTCGAAAACAGCTCTAAGGATTTTGATGAAATTTGGAATTTAGTATGTTCGTGATAAAAATATTCTTTTAGAAGAGTTCTGAGGAATCTCGCTAGAAATCATTTAAAAAAATATTTATTCGTCATTTTAAGTAGCAGCTGATAGAAAGTGAGTTTTTCATAGTCTGTTTAAAAACAAGAAAAGGTTAGCGAGAGAAAAACATTATTATAACAGTTGATGAGTTACCTAATTTGGCGAGGTTATTCAAAAACATTGCATGAATTTCAAGAAATAGCTTGAGAAATAGGTACAGAAAGTAACCGGATGATAGCAAAGTAAATTTATTTATTTATATTTTTCACAAAGAAGCACTGATTGGGGAGAAAACTAAGGATACTCCTTGTACTATTTCTCTCCTAAATTTAGATAACATTTTAAAAGTCCAAAATAGGGTTATGATTAAAAATTGATCTTTCAAAATATGCAGAAGTTGAATGTGATGTTCTTAGTAATGTGATAGAAGTGAGACTTACGTCTCCAGTTTCTGTTGTATTGGCTCCACAGATGCTCTTCGATTTTACGCAACTAAAGAGACTGATATTTTCTTATTTCAAAATAAGCTAGGAACAAAATAGTATGAAAAAACGTAATATTTCATCAGCTGCTCTTATTTCCTATAAAACATAAATCATGATGTCTTCACATGAAACAGAACAAACCTAAAATGAAATCGGAAATTCACAAGCAGATACTAAAGTTGTCATTAAATATGAAAATTTGATTGAATTACATGTTAATTCCCTTCCAAATTCTCATCCCTAAGCCTTTGTACTTTGGAGCGAAGCTCTACCCCAATATTGAGCATCAGTTTGAGCATTGTTTCTAAGATATAAGCATCCCTCATCCCTTCAGCACATGATGTAGGGGCTGGGATTTTTGATATGCTTACCTCCAAACTAGTATCAACAAAAGGAAATTCAAAGAATGTGTTCCAAAGATTCTCTCCAAATTTCATTGTCAACTGATTTATTGTTGCTAAAAAGAAAATTCCCCTCTCAACACTAAAACTGCTGCAACAGTGGTAGGGAGATGCGTAAAGTTAACATTGAAGGTTGTAAAAATAACGATCTACTCAACTGTAACATTGATAATTTGTTTTTCATTGATTGATTGATTCTTTATCACAAATGACAATGCATTGCCAGGTCTTACAAGACCCATTGCATACTAACATTATAATGCAAACAGATGTTCCTCCATCTTGATGGATCCGCCTTCTCGAATCCAAGTCATTTTTCAAATGAAAATGTTTTCTCGTTCTACATGATTTTGATGCAAAATTTCAAGACAAAATGCATGGCGAAAGCTACACATTGATATTTTAAACTGTTTTGGAGCTATTATGCCCAACTTATTTGTAGTAAGTATCTCTGATAAAACAATTGAAATAACTTTGAAACTGTTTGACACGCGCTTACTTATCATATTGATGCGCAAACATCTTGTATTGAAATCATATTATAATATTCATAACATAACTACCTTCCCATTAGAAAAAGAATCAATTAGATTCAATATAATTCACCAGAATAGAGATATCAGAGTATGGAGGAAATTCCTTTTCCTTTCATTATCCTTGAAATGCAAAATTTCAAAAAACCTTGTGTATACAATGGAGGCGCAGTTAAAAAAGGAATATTCCTGCTAAATCTCATAGCTCAATTCTATTCTATCAATGCGTTCGGCCATAGATGCATTACAGAGACAAATAAAATAGTCTCATACATTAATAGAGACAAATGAAAATCAGAGTTAAAACATAGACCTTACTGCGTTCGGTCAATTGAATCCGATATCTTCTATTCTCTTGTTTTGCTCTTGAATTTTGTCACTTATTTCCTTCCTTATCTCTTCCTTAGATTTATTGATATCTTCTTCAATTTGTTTTATATTACCTGCAATTTTTGCGAATTTGTTGTCCATTTTGTTTGAGAGTTTATTATCCAATTCCATGAATTTGTTGTCCAATTTATTGAATTTATCATCCATCATGATTGAATTTTCATTTGCCATTTCTGCGAATTTGTTGTCCAACTTACACAACATAATCATCAAAGTTTCCAAAGTTGAATTGTTGCATTGTTCGATTCACTTCCATCGTTGTTTTCATAGTTTATACAATTAATTTCATTTGGTTCCACCATTTTGTTACTTCCAAAATTCACTTCGGTGTTCTCTTCCATTTTGCAATTAGAATTTATTATTGTTTAAGTTCGTGTTAGGCATATCCATAATTTGTTTGTCACTTCGTAGTATCCTACTCATTCTTTTCATATTTTTTGAAGGTTTTTCAGGTTTTTTTATCCGTTGGGCGCCACCTTTGCAATGAGGCTCATCTGAGATATTCCGTATCAAGTTTATTTCTTAACTATTTATTCTCATAAAAACACTTGCTGGAATTATTACTTCATCTTCTTTCTATTTATTTCATTATGATTTGGTTCAGCTTGGAGCTCAGTTGATGATATTGGGATGTTCAATCATCTATGAGATTATTTTCTCCACTTTATCACTCTCGAGTTCTTAGATCTCCAGTTTAAGAACTATTTCAAAAGAAATAAAAAATAAAAATCCAAGTAAGTTAGGTACCTTATTTCGAATTGTTCATTTACGACATGTTTTGGCCATGATGTCATTATCAGATATACCTATGTTTATGAAAACCTGGTGGTCTATTGGACATAAACCTCTCCCAGTTCCTCCACCTAAGTGTTCTTATATTATACCTGAGTGTTCCAATAATTAAACCTGGGAAGTTTTGGTCTTGATTCTCCTTGATGACCAGTCGTTTTGATAAATAATTGGTATTCAAATTTTGATGAATATGGCCCCAGAACTGGTTAACATCATAAAATTCAGGAAGTTGCAATACTTGGGCCACATAATGTGCAATAGGGGCAGATATGAGCTATTGCAGACCATACTGCAGGGCAAAATAGAAGGCAGGAGAGCCCCAGGTCGAAGAAGAATATCCTGGCTGGTCAACCTGAGAGCCTGGTTTGGAAAAACCTCCATTCAATTGTTCCGGAGCGCAACTAACAAAGTCATCATAGCCAATATGATCGCCAACGTTCGAAACGGACAGCCACCTTAAGAAGAAGAAGAAGATTCAAATTTTGGATCTTAGTTTTATTTCCTTTCTTCCTTTTAGTTGGTATCCTGCTTCCCACGTTATCAAACCTTTCCTAGGGTCGTTTGTCTCTTGGTTCTCCTGAGCTACTTGGTCTTTCCTATTTCGTTTGCGGTGAGCTAGTTGATCCTCCCTGTTTTGATAGTTGTTAGCTACTTGATCCAACTTGTGAACTAGATGATTTTGAAATCTTGAAAATATTTTTCATCTTTTCATTTCCCAACCTAGAACCACTTGTTGTATTTATGTTGTCAGCCTGTGATGATATGCTTAATTCTCGCTTTTTGCTACCCAGCATATCTCTGATGATTGATTCATCATTGATAATCCATTATTGCAAATTTCCCTCCTCTCTTGCTTTCTCTCATTTTGGGCATCAACTCTCTCCTTGTTCCAACAATGTTTCTTGGAAATTCATCCAAAGTGATAATTAAGGTACCTTTGAGAAGTTTTCTATTTTTCAGAATAATCATTCTCATCCTCCATGTAGTCAATCTCACTATAATTGGTATTTGCTCAATCAACAGAGTGGAGAAGTATAGGATATATAAAGACTTGATAATACTTTATTAGCCTTAGGCCTGGACTTGAAATTTGCAGAAATAGTATGGATGCCTTCACTGATGAAGAAAACCAATAACCCATAAAGACCATAAGTTGGAGGTCGGTATGTTTGGAACAGTAGGTCTAATTGGTGTCTCTGGAGTCTCATCCTCAAGTCTAGAATCTCTTTCATCAAACTCAAGCGATTTTTATGACATTTCAATGACTAACTTTATCTGTAATCATTTGTTACCAATCCAGCAAAACTTACATGCTATATTGCTATAGGAAGCTTCTTTTTTCACTTCAATGTCAATATCTCCAAATGGCTCTTATGTTAAATCTTTGATAAAATTAAAGAAACTGAATCAAGTTAGTTACCAAGTAATTTACTTATAATCAGTATACATTGTATTAGAACACAAACAGTTCCGTACCTACTCTGGCTACTCAACCCGTTACTAACAACAACATGACAGAACATATGACATCTCCCTTTTTCAGGGAAGCAGCAGAAATAATAAGAGAAAAATACAGGAATAATAATAATTAATAAAATAACAATTCATACCTGAATGGCGTATGGTACAGGCGTGGCGCGGACTTTTTTCACTCTTATAAAAAATATGAATGAATGCAAAGAGAAGAGACGTGGCGCCAGGTCTTTTCTGTCTGCATTGAACCATATCTTTTATATGATAGTAGTGCCGAGGAAGTGATAAAAGATCCGCGCGATGTCCAAGTCATACTCCCCTTACTTGTGAATTGGCCTTGTTATGCTCCTCAGCTCCATTCTGACAATTGTTTCCACTTCCAGGCTTGAAGATATCTTCCACCAACAGCTTTTGCAATCTTTCTACGAACATGGTATTCCATAGTTTGGAGAGCAGCACAAACCAGACTGCTTAATATTAATATTAGAATAAACCGAATTGAACTTTTTAACAGATCTGCTATTAATGAAATTTAATTAAAGGTATAACATTTTATCTAAAAATCTGTACAAGGACATTGTAATGACCGAAAATTTCTCAAGTAAATATCATTGAAGTTTCAAGGTGCTTGGACAACAAAGACAAAAATACTACAATCACACTGGGTGAATATTTTGATGAAAGATGAGGAATCAAATAAGCCTTATCTTATGGGCATTACTTTTCCAATTTGAAAATTGAATTTTTTAATCTTTTCCCTTCCCATTTTGATATTAAAGCTATTGTTCTCAGTTTTTCAACCGGAAGGGAATTCCAATTAAAATCTAGAAAACTTTCTGTATGCTATAAAATTGAATTTTAATATTTGCATAATATTCTATTCATAGATGGATTCTTTTTAAATTATTCGAATATCTCTTGAATAAAATTGATTAGTATTTAGATTATTTGTCAACACATTTCTACTTAGAGTATTTTTTTCAGTTTTGAAAGGTTTTCGTTTTTGAGTGTTCATGCTTTTTGATCACATACTAGAATTTCTTTCCACCTGAATAAAATTTTAGAAACATAACTGTACTTATTGCTAGGGAGAAATACAGGGTTGCTACATGAACTCGCCACCTGATGAACTTAGCCCACTCTAATTTACACAAACATTCCATTTTAATCCTGTTCCTATGACAACTGGCATATCAGTCCGCATAACACATCCTTTCTTTTTAAACTTGAGGTAGGATAAGTCCCCTGATTCTCCTTAATCGTGCTCCGTTTTCGAATTGGATGAGATAGGATCTGGGAGATTTTATTCTACTCTCGATTATTCCTCCACGTTTGGATGAGGGATCCAAACTTTGCAGCCCTGGTTAATGTCTGAGAGTTCCCTGGCTCCATGTTGCTTATCAAATCCATTCTTCCTCGCCTTTCTGATACTGTCTTTGTTGCATGAAGTTTCTTGTTCTGCTGTTTTGGGTCTGAGATGACTCATGGCAATAATCACGGTGCCTCAGGCGAATATCCATTTTCAAGAGTTGCTGCTCTGTATGAAAGAAGACCTACATCCATGTCCTCACATTTGTCCTGTCTTCTAGTGATTATCTCAAAGTTGATAGTTTCAAGGAAATAGACGTTTCATCTCCTCATTGCAAAGCTGTGTTCCATTATCGCACGGGAGGTAATGAGGAACTCATTACCTTTAACTTAAAGCAAGCAATCATTGTAGTTGAAGTTATTTTATGTACCAATCCTAAAATTTCTAAATAACGCGAAAAATAATTTGGAACAACCCAATAATTATTTTTGTTGAAGGTGAGTATATCAGGATTAGCACAACATATTACCAACCACGGTAACTCAGTCAATTTGGACGGCATGAGAGGTAGAATTTGATTTTTCCTATTTCTAAGCATTATTATGGCAGTCAACTACTTCTCTCGCGATGTCTTTGTTTATTCCAGGCCACCAAACTATCTCCTCTTGCCAAACCACGGCATTTTGATACCACAAGCTTGCAAGCTGCGATAGACTACAATATTCTACTTTCCATTATAATCAATCCATCATAAAATCACTTCACTTATATGGGCTACTTTATTCGAATTAATAAAAACAATAAAACAACTTGTAGTACCCTTTATAAAAACTTTAGAATATTTTAACAACTAGTTTGGACCATAGATCATTTTCAAGTTGAAATGTCATGATTGACCAGGTTATCTTTGCATTCTGTAAAGGCACCGCAGGAGTTATCAATTTCATTCCAACCAGATTCATTCTCTGGTTCCCGATTGGGAGCGTGGGCTCGTACCCCACACCTGACCCGGAGTACTAAGTGCTAGGAAGAAAGACGGGCTTGCTACACTAACTAGTCATTAAATTAACCAACACTTATTTACACAAACATCTTATTCTAATCCTGTTCCTTTGACAACTTGCACAGCTGTCATCAGTCATCATAACAAAATAGTTTTTCTATTTCCAATTATAAAAGAGTGACAACCTCTTTGCTACCCTCACTATTGGTGAGGGAACCAATGGTTCCATGCAACCATGGATGCTGTTTCAAACAAGAAATGATAATGACTTTTCTACATCAAAAGTAGGTAACCTAATAGCAACATTCACACTACTTGTGCAAATTTCCGTGCTTTCAAGCATGATTTTTTTGTGGAAACAGTCTTATTTATGTTTTTCTTATCTCCCATGCTGCAAAGCAAGGAGTTCCGAAACTTTGGATATTCGTACATCAAACCGTGCTGCAATGATTCGTGTTTACAGTTTTTCTTTTCAATAAAAATTTCTTGTTGAAATAGTTTTTACATTCATTTATTGAGATACAAAGGACAAAACAAGAAATTTTTTATTTACACCGCAATAACAAGAAAACAAACTAATTTTGAATTTGGAAATAGTTGATATGAATAGAGAATAAGAGAGACATTAGAAATAAATATATTTGAGATTGATTTGATCAGTTACATGTCATTATTTGATTTTTTAAATTATTCCTTTGTTGATATTAATGTTATTCTCTTGCCCAGATCATGAATCAGATTGTATCTAATTTCTTCTTGAATTTATTCATTTTTTTATTTTACTGATATTTCGATTTCTAACAATTGCTGCTCCATGATATTCTTTTTATGATTCATATTTATGTTTTATTCTAGTGATTTGGATAGCATATAATTTTCTTTATTAGTGAATGTAATATCTGTTAAAGTTTTTTTTCTATCATGAGATTTATATTCTTTGTTGCCGAATTCAGTTGCAATTGTGAATGTGGACTCCTTATTTGTTTTTTCACCAACAATTCAATCTTCTTTGTTTGTGTATTTTTCTTCTATTATAGGTTTCATCCAATTTCTAATGATAAATGATAGCTCTTCAATTGACTCACCATGAAATTTTGATTTTATCTCATTCTCCAATTGGAATTATTTTTCTTCAAATCTGTCAATTTTGAATATAAGTAATTTAATTCCTCTTCAATCCATATTCTTTTAGCTGTTTTCATTGCTTTTAATTTCTTTTTATTTTCTTGGCCAGACATTTTTTATTGAACTATATGTTTTCTTTTGTGTTCCTATCTTGAGCCTTGAATATTTTAGAGTTGAACCGTACAATTCTTGGTAGTTCCATTTCTTCTTAAAATACAGAAATAAATTATTGAAAGTGTTCAAAAATCTTAATAAATTTGAAGAACCACACGCACAATTAAAACAAATTGCCAATAGAGGGATGTCAGTGGCCAGCCTACTATTGGTTAACTATTGTAATGAATGAGTATTACCTTTTTTTGTTAGGGCTACTCTCAAATATCAAGTAACAAACACCCAAGTACTTCTTTATATTGTTTACATACGACATGTTTCCAAATTCATGTCATTATCAAGTGAGTCAAGGAAATATTAATATTGATGCAGATTTCTATGTATCATATCCATTACATGGTAAGAGAACACTTTTTCACATTAGAAAATCAAATTGATAGTAGTGAAATGACAAGTGATCTTATCGTTAAATCCGATGAGGATGACTGCCAGCAGCATTTGAAACTCTTGCAATTTCTTACACCGCCAATAAAATTCAGATTTCCTGATTTTCTTTTACATTCCCTTCAAATTTTATAACTAGGGAATATATTTATTTATCTCAATGACAATTACAAATCATAATTATAATAAATATAATATGATTGGGAGAAGACAACAGGCATAGCCCAAAACTGTCTTCTCCCAAATTTTTACAAACAAAAGTTTCAAAAAAGAATAAGGTTAAGATTCCACTTTCACTTCAAAAAGTCCAATTTCCACTTCAAAACTAAAATGACTAAACTAAAAATTTTAAATTTTGATATTTAAAAACTTATTAAAAATAAAAATATTTCACTCAAATCTCTACAAATTGGAAATTTTTGAGTAGCCTAATTTTGCAAAATTTTGAGCCAGAAAAGAAACACAACTTCACTATTAGCACAGCTGATGAATAGGACTATTATGCAACAGGAAAATTTTACACTCCCTTCTTTGACGAAATCACTCTAACTTCAGCAATTAATGATTAATTTCTTCATAAAATAGAACTATAGTACCCTTTCAAATTGATAAAATAATAAAACAAATTGTAATGTAACTAATAGTTTCGGTGATCACACCACCGTCAGGTTATGAAAATAAATTTTTTGTTTACAATTTGTATTCTTGTTTTATTATTTTATTAATTTTAGAGGGTACTATAATTCTATTTTATAAATACAAGTAGTAGCTCTGAATTCATACAATTTCAAAAAAATATTAATTTCTCATGTTTCCTCATAATATCAAGATATTAGGCATTACGAGACTTATAATACTATCGCACCATGGGATGTTGACATTTCTGATTATCATCCCCATTCCAGCTGATCAGAAATCACTTAGTGATCAAAAATTTCCTGTCAGTGAGCTATGGGTAGGCAGTCATAGTACATGAATAATATTGAAGAAATAAAAATAAAAAAACCTTAGTACCCTTTTAACAATTTTCAATTACAACATGTCTAAACATTGATATGTCATTTTCATGTGACTTGATAAAATAAATAGAGTTAAATAACGATATCACTTACTTCTTGTTCATGACCTATGCTCGTATATTCATTCATATGATTTTTCAAACAAAGATTGCAAATTTTCAAATTTATATTTGCATGATTCTATCAAAAATTGGGATATACATAATTGTATTTTTGAAAAAGGAATATGTTCAATGTTCTAAGGTTATCACAACCGATCGTGAATTTAGTATTGTAGCTTCATGAGAAATCAATGAGTATTCAAGCAAATGAGTGAGTGAGTGATCTTGAAGTGTTGTTACAAAGTGAGTATGAATTTTATTACAGTCGATGGTGGATGGTGGATGGTGGATGGTGGATGTTGGATGGTGGATGATGGATGATGGATGATGGATGATGGATGTTGGATGGTAGATGGTGGATGATGGATGATGGATGATGGATAGATGGTAGATGGTAGATGGTAGCTGGTAGCTGGTAGCTGGTAGCTGGTAGCTGGTAGCTGGTAGCTGGTAGCTGGTAGCTGGTAGCTGGTAGCTGGTAGCTGGTAGCTGGTAGCTGGTGGCTGATGGATGGTGGATGGTGGATGGTGGATGGTTGATGGTGGATGGTGGATGGTGGATGGTGGAGGGTTGATGGTGGATGGTGGAGGGTAGATGGTGGATAGTGGATGGTGGATGATGGATGGTGGAGGGTAGATGGTGGATGGTGGATGGTGGAGGGTAGATGGTGGATGGTGTATGGTGGATTGTGGATATGGTAGTTAATAGTAGTTGATGATAGATTATGGTATAACAACAAAACCTATTTACTCACTGTTTTGCTTGAATAATAGTTGTCACAACTTTGAGACTTATCAAATATTTGTCAATACTGGAATTTGTCAAACTCAAATTATTGTCAATCAGCCTGCATCTCAGAACAAGGTGACGGGTAATTACATACTCACTGACCAGTCCCAGCTACCTTATTGTGGAATCCTAACATTGACAACCAGTGACAGGCTGACAAGAAATTATTGAATGACACATGCCAGGCCACATTGTCTGAAATTATCACTGATTGATCAAAAATACATTATTTGGTATTTATCTACATAATGGATTCTGAAACTTTTAGGGGGATCTCAGAATAAATTTTTTGCCGGGGTGCTGACTCATGGTGGTGTGGGGGGCTGAATGTTGATAGATTTGGTGGGAGGTGCGTTATTAGGCCGCTTTTGGTAGTGGGGGGGAGGCGTTCACCTCTGTTAAACCATCTAGGATTATTTGGATGTTATTCGAGCTATATAAACTAAACTACATAATAAAATGAATTAATTTCAAAGAAAATAATTACCAGTAAGGTATTTTTGATGGAGCTCCCAAACAGTGATGATGCTTGCAGACAATGTGTTCTTGCTGGCCATCCAGCTTGACATTTCTTTTAAAATGAGAAAAAAAGGAAGCCACTAATTAAATTCATTTCACATTCAAATAAACAAACATCCTGTGAATCATTGAAAAACGGTCAACAGACTGAGCCTTGAACTTACAAATGAATCAAATTACGTTCTCACAGAGTTGATAAATTATAACTTAAAATGATAAAATATATTCGTTCCAACATTTTTTTTCTGTGTAACGTTTTATTTGCTTTGGAGACGTATACCATCTCGTCTCAACACATCGATGAACGTGCACAATTATCCAATTTAAAAATTTTTATTTTGAAGAAGGAAACTAACAGTTTAACATAAGAAGAGTTTCATAATGAAGGCAAGATTGGTATGCTACTCATCAAGTCACATTTGAAAATATACAGAATTGATAATGATACAAGATAATTTTTAAGGAAGTCAATGAACATTCAACTAATAGTTTAAAACCAACACAGCTTTACAATCAGTGGTTGCATAATTATCCCACTAACAGTTGGCTGACTTCTTTCACTACAACCCTTTGCTCAATGTTGACAACAAATGTTTTTCCTTTTTACATTCAATAGATAATTATGAGAATAGGGCCCGGTTGCACCAAAGCTGGTTGAATTTTCATCGTGATCAATTCCACGAGAACCAATCAAAGATTCTGTCGTATCAAAAAGGCCTACTCTAATTGGTTCTCGTAAAATTGATCACAGTTGAAATTCAACTGGCTTTTGTGCTACCGGGCCTGGATTGAATAGATTTGAATTAGATGCTGGTAATATTGATTTAAAGGTTGTAAGCTTTTTTATCATTTATTTTCATTCAATGGAGCAGATATTTTCTGAAAAGATCAGAGAAGAAATAAGGCTATTGCCAAAAACTTCTTCTATTCTCTAATTCTGTCTCAAATAGTCCAAATTGGTTATATCCATATTAACTTTCACCCCAAACAATTAATCTGAGAGTTCTACATCAGAATAAAGCTATCAATATGAAATTGAATAGGTTAATTTGATGATAAAACTTTCGAGAAACACAAAAGTGACAAAATTCACAGAATTTATAGAATCAAACCACTATAATTTTTTGCTAAATTATTCCACTTGAAATATAACTAAAAATAGAAATCTGAGTACCCTTTTTAAAATTATTTCGTCACAACATGTTTCGACCAATAATGCAATTATCAAGTGACTTGAAATGTATTCAGGGCTACTCATTTTTTATTTATTATTGATAGAATAGCATCATAGTGCCCTTTTTTGCAAAATTTTAAATATAGAATAACAGATTAAAAGCACAAATTAAAACAACTAGTCCCCATGTCTCACATCATCTTCAGGTTATAAAGATGAATTTTGAATGAACCTTTCACTATCTATTTTCTGTATAGGGCTACTTTTTATAGAAATAGAAAGAAAAATAAAAATCTCAGTACCCTTTTTGAATATTTAATCACAACATGTTTCGGACATTGATGCCATTTTCAAGTGATATAAAGTAAATGAATAAATACTGCTGGAAGATTCTTATTTTGATTATATGATAGTGTATTCATATGATTTTATGAACTAAAACTATAAATTATTGTGGATTTAAATTTGCATGATTCTATCAAAAATGGGGTTATTGGTGTCTAATTGGATTAAGTTTATTATTTTATCTCTGTTCAATTTTGCTGCTTTATAAATATGAAATTCTTCTTTGAAATTCAGTTTTCCACTTTTATTACCATAATTTAGTATTTTCTTATTGGAATTTATATCTGTAAAATTATGTCCTGAATCCTATCAAGTGCTCAGCAAATGCCGACTTTTGTGTATAATTTTTAGATTTTAGTGCTTGGATATGTTCTCGAAACCTGATATTGAAATTTCTACCCGTTTGTCCGATATAGAATTTGTTGCAATCACTACATTCAAGTTCATAGATTCCAGATTTTTTAAACTTATCCTGCTGTACATTTAGATTTGATTTCTTTTTATCAGTTCAAATGCATTGTTTGTTGTCCTATAACCTAAAATGAATTTATTTTTTGTAAAGGTTTTTCTTATAGATTTATTGAATATTGTGTTATATGGAACACAAATATATTCTTTATTTCCTACATTTCCTTGATTATTTTGAGTTCTATTCTGTATTACTTTTCCTTTTCGTTTGTAAAACATTCTATCAATAGTTTTGGTATTATATCCATTTGTTATTGCCATATATTTTATTATTTTCTTCTCTTTTCTGTAATTATATTTTGACATGGGAAAATTTATTAGCCTGTATATCATTGAATTGAAAGTTGAAATTTTTTGTTGCCAAGGATGATTTGAATCTCTAGAAATTATACATTCTGTATGTGTAGGTTTTCTATAAATGCTTAAATCATGTTTGTTATCTTTCATACTAATCGTTAAATCAAGAAAATTTATTTCATGTTCTTGAGCTTCCATCGTAAATTTTATAGGTGATATTGAATTTAAATATGATTCAAAATCTTCATGTGTTTTATCTGCATTATTATACAGACATATTATATCAACAAATCTGTGCCAATAAATAATATTTTTCCTTAGGGGATTATTATCATTCATTATTTTAGATTTTTCCAAATTGTTCATGTATATGTTAGCAAGATAACCTGATAAAGGAGAGCCCATTGCCAAACCTTCCTTTTTGTTTGTAATTTTTCTCATTGAATTTGAAATAATTTTGATCTACACATACTGTTGTCAATGCGAATCTATCAATTTTTTTTCAGAATTCTGATTGTTTCATCTGTTGGAATACTAGTGTACATGTTGGTTACATCAAATGATAGGAAAATAGCATCAGTTGGAATTTTTATATCTTTAATTTTTTGAACTAAATGATATGAGTTTTTTATGCTATGGTTTTCTTCCATTATTGTCTTTTGAGGTAGTATTTTATTCAAATATTTGCAAACTTTATACGCAGGAGCATTACAATAATTTACTACTGGCCTTATTGGTATTCCAACCTTATGTACTTTTGGTTGGCCTCTAAACATTGGAGATAAAGGATTCATCATCTTCATTTTGAATTGCTCTGCTCTGGAGATTGATTTACATTTGAATAT
Source organism: Nilaparvata lugens (assembly GCF_014356525.2). NCBI lineage: Eukaryota > Metazoa > Arthropoda > Insecta > Hemiptera > Delphacidae > Nilaparvata > Nilaparvata lugens. Next base: position 70,495,045 of record NC_052504.1, on the reverse strand, counting down.
GATATTATTAATATTTTTATTATATTCAAGAGTTGGATCTTTTGTTAAATTTTCAAATTTGTTATCTTCAATGAATAATTTTACAACTAGTTTCGACTCTAACTTAGGTTATTTTCATATTTTTATTTATTTAAAAAGTAGCCCATGTGAGTGAAGTGTTTTCACTCTTAATCATCATCACTACCTGAACAAAAACAAGATATTCTTTCAAGGGTTGTCAGGCAACGAATGTAAATGGTACAGTAGCCATGAAGGGGATTCACACTTTTGTTATTTCAAATACACAATATTTCATAGCAGCTGCCCATCATCTGATTTATTTATGACTAGCTTGCCCGGCGAACTTCGTACCGCCAAAAAGTCAATGTATCCCACGTGACACTTCACTTTATTTGGTGAATATTGTGATTGAATAAGTCATAAATTGAATAGAAAATACTTTTAATGTTTACACTTTCAATGATAGATAAGAAGTAACTCAATTTGTATATTGAATCAAGATCAATATTATGTTGCTAGGTAACCAGGGATACCACAGTCTCCCCTCCTAAATGAAAACCTCGTTATGAAAAGTTAATAAAGAACATAATTCCTATAGCGTGTAGGAGGGTGACAATTCCGAACTGGTCGTGGGGATCGCTCTACATTGTTTTGAAGTCCTTCTGGTGGTTTAGCTATCACTTGATGTGGCTCCGGTTATCTTGGCACTTTATATGACTGGTGTGGACCAAATTTCACCGATTCCTTGGGTTAAGGTACCATAGTACCTTAAGCTGATTGATGTGCCGCTTTATGCTTCTGCCAGTGTCAAGTTTGATAAGGTAATGGCGTGTACCCAGACATTATTTGGACACCGTACCAAGTTCCCATATGTACTTATTTTGCACAAAGAGTCTTGCCTGTACTCTCCCCCTTCTTGAATGAGCGAACAGATTCTGATTTGTTGCTGGTAGGCTCAACCCTCAGTTACTACGGATGATTCTTGTAACACAAGTACTACGGAGAGGTCTGTCAGACCGCCTTTTCTAAAACATGTGTATTCACATAAAAAAATTATTAATATTTATCTAACCAATTGATAAGATTTTCTAGACCTTTTGCAACAGTCTGACATGAATACATTTCTTTTATTCGAAAAATATATCTTTCAGTTGTTATTCTCTTTTACTTGGCAAAATATTGCAACTTTTTCCTAAATATTTTATAAAAAAATATATACTTCATTATTCCATTGAGTTGGTGAGGAAAACAGCATCAAGTCTGATTCAGATGTTTCTGTTTAGGTATAACTGGGCTGGAGTTTTCCCACATGCTAGTGGCGTGGCTCTATAACGGAGTAGGATCTCTTGAAGTTTCACTTGCAGAGAAGTTGAGTGTCCATCAATATCAAGAGTTTTCAGTTTATTCTTTAGAGTCTGAATATTCCTTTCTGCTAATCCATTTGTAGCTGGATGGCCCGGGGCGATGTATTTCTGGAATATTCCACGATCAGTGCAATAAGTATGGAACTGATCGCTCTGAAAAATAGAGTGGTTATCACTCACTATTACGATTGGATATCCATGAATAGAGAAAATTTATTGTACTTATGCCCGGTTGCAGAGTCGTTAAATAAAATCAAACATAGCTTTGTGAGACATAGTTTAAAATCATTCACATAAATGATTGGTCGTTGCAAAGTCGTTTGCGGAAGCCCATTTAGCTATATCTCGAATTAGTATCACACATAGGTCACACTGCAGCTCTATTCACTTTTTCCGTACATTTCTGTACATACTTCTATCCAACCAATGTCTTAGCATCGGGGAAAGTTTCGATCGACATTACTGTGAACAGACCTAAAAGACCTCACATAAAAATTGATAAACCATATGGCGAATCTTGGCTTTTGGCGAGATTTCTCACCATATTTAGCGATAATATTACAGATGGTTTTTAATAAACATCTTTCAAAAAAGGCTATGTCACAACCTCTAAAATGCATTTGGCGAGTGTAGATATTGGATTTAACAGCACGACTTCGGGTCCATAGCTAAATTACCGGTTTTAGTTATTAGAGACATAAATAAGCTCTTTTTGACGACTCTGCAACGAAATCATGTGTTGAATTGGACGTTTTTAGTTTTATGGGAGCTGTAGTTTACTCTGACATCCGTGCAACGAAAAGTGGCATAAATAAGTTGAATGCCTGATTTTAACTCTATGTGACGACTCTGCAGCCGGGCATGACTAGTAGGTGCATGTTTTGAAATTTCAACTTCTATCCAGTTTGATTTTGCATCGACGCAAACTAGAAAAAAAGTATTTTGGAATGGTCCCGCGTAATCTACGTGAATTCTATCCCAGTTTTCTTTTGGACATTCCCAAGGATGGACTACAACCTTAGGCGGGTTAGACTTTATTTGCGCACAGGCTTTGCAGCTTTTTACTAGTCAATCAATATCTTTGTCAATGTTATGCCAGTATACATAGCGTCGAGCTGTTTCATTTTGGTAAAGCCAAGGTGAGTTTCATGTATCTCACTCAATATCTGTGACTTTAAAGTGGTCGGTATGACTACTCGATCCTTACGAAATAGAATATCATCGACTAGAGTATAGTCTGTTTCTTCTGACCTATTTTTCATTTTTTTAAATGATGTTTTTCAGTTTGTTGTCTTTCTCTGTTTCATCACGTATTACTTGATAAGTCATTTTATTACTTGAGATCTGAAGAATAAGTTCCTCTTATAATGTATGCATTCATAGGCCAAAGTTAGAAAAAACATAATTTTACACTTTAATAAATTAATTTATGTTAAATACGAATGGAATCTAGTAAGTTGTGGAGCCACTGACAGGCCTCTTCTCCAGCAGCATGAATTGTCAGCCCTCCATGAAAGGAGTGTTGTGGACTCTCATCACTATATTAAATTTCATCTATGCTGAACTTGCTGAACTTGATTGTAGTTCTATGCTGAACTACAATTATTGATCACTAGCTCTCCTGGTAGACAACCAACTTTCTAAATTCAAAAATTACGTTCGAAAAGTCAAAAACCTTCATTTTACAAGTCATGAAAATAGAGTCTGTCATCTTACATAAGAATTCCATGATAATCATATTTTCCAAATAGCTATGTGAAATAAGACAAACTCAAAAAACAATGAATTTGGAAATATTTGGCAAAATTTATAAAATATAACTTCAAAGGATAACACACTCGGCTTCAGTCTTCTCATCGGCTGTGATCGCCAATATTAGGGCAAGGCTGGCTATTTCAAAGAGAATGCCTTGGCTTCAATTTATTGCAAGGAAAAACAAAGCTATTATCACTCCCCATCACTTATTCTACCAAATAATATTGCCGTTATCACTGCAGCAGCTGGATTACCGCTCAGGAATAGGTAGCTTTGCTTATTTGTCCCCATCGCGCTGCATCGCAAACCCTCAATTCTACGTTAATACATGAAATACCACAGCCTCCTCTAATACAGTCCATCAGAGTAAATTCTGTCCTGTCCTGTCGTGTCGGCGAGATATCGGTGTGTAAACGAGTAATGACTGTTAGAGTTGTATCGACAATGCTAATAATTTGTTTTAAACAAGTATGCTACTATCATCAAAAGCTTGCCGAGTTGGAAGCAGAGAAAAGTCAGAAGAAAATACTATGCTACTTCGAGTTATCAATATTGCATGCTTCAGTGCATGCAATTAATTAAACGAGCGTTAGCGAACCTTTTTACAAGTCAAGTTCGTTGGTCAACGAAATTGACTCTTTCCTTCGTCGTTCTCCAGTATATAAGAATAACATTGAATGCGTGTAAGAAAAAAAATGTTATGATTTATCATTTAGTCAGTTTAACAATTAATTCATTGCATGTTACTATTAATACAGTTTTTCCATTCATTCATAACATCAGCTGGGGCTATTTGTAGCTATCACACGCGCTGACACATGATTTCAGCTTGTAGTCCAGGCAATGAATGCTCAAAAAAGTGTATAGGGGGAAAAGTTGGGAAGACAATTTTTGACCCCGCAGTTCTGTTTAGGGTAGTTAGGAGGTAAACATATCAAATGCCCCACACCTACCCCCTGTTCTAAGGGGGTAGTGGTGGTTTGAAGGTACCATTTTTTGGTTTCTCGCAGAAAACTCAAAAACTATGTATCCTAAGGACTTGACTGTCACATAACAAATTAAAGCTTACATAATTTCCCACAATATTCATACTAAAACGTTTTCCATATCTCCACTAGTTCTCGAGATATCCGCTCTTGATGGTGTGACATTCTTGGAAAAAACACGTTTGCCACCATTTTTTTCTATTTCTGCTCTTATAACTTTTTAAAAATCGACTAAAAAAATCCATGCTGATTATGAGCTCATAAGGCATTAAATTCTCTTCAATTTTACATATAATTTCACGCTTTTACGAATTTCCCTACACCTTTTGTAGCATCTTTAACTAATTGAGAGTGAAATCTCAATTTTTGCAACAATAGACCAATTGACAAAGGAATTTGGAGGGAATCTTTCAAACAAAATTTTTGACTTTGCAGCTTTGTTGAGACTAGTTAGGAGGAGAACATATCAAAAGTCCCCATTCCCAACTCATGTGCTAAGGGGATGAGGGTGGTTTGAAAGTTGCAT